>NW_028220955.1:0-44748 GCF_045865225.1 Trachurus japonicus | reverse complement strand
ACTGTAACGCAGTGAGGAGGAATGGAGCATTACACTGATGCTGCATTCACCTGCAGTCGGGCAGACGGCCGACAAACCAGATGTCACTTTAGTCACAGATGTCGAGAGAAAGCTGGTAAACAATACGACATCGCCATGACAATTTTGTCACGTGTGTTGTTTTGCCTCTTACTGATGGACCACTTGTTTATATAGAGGCTTGTTTATGCCGTTACGTGCAGAGGCTGTCGCCTGCCCAATTTCACGTGAATGCAGCATGAAAAATACGATTGAGTTGCTGGCATCCATTATCTATCACTTACCTCGGGTGGGGTCATGGTGGCAGCAGACTTATGGCGCGTTTCCACTAGCGCGCTTCAGCTCGGCGCGCTATTTGCGTGTTTCCACTAGCACGCAGTACCTGCAACCAGGTACCTCAGCCCTGGTTCCAAGCGTGCCGAAGCGTTACTAAAACGTGACGTCAGCCGACTGCCTTCCACTGATTGGCCGATGAGTGTCGTCACTGGAAGCGTCATAACCGCGTGACGACCGACTAGAATGTAAATAAAAACAAGACTCAAGACAAGACACCACTTTTTACTGCTTCAGTTTGTACTGCTGTTTGACTTCGAACACGAGATTGTACAATGTAACGCGGATAATAAAAGCTAGCGTTAGAAACCATTAGCTTACCCTCAAACGTCGTCTTTTTGCAGCTCGTCTTCTCTGATCTTGGGCGTCATACTGCTGTATGGCTTCCCAAACTCTCCGGTACTTTTCAATAGTGTTTTGTCTCGTGGCCCAGAGTCTTCTCTGGCTCTCCTGCACAGGGTGAGCAGCAACACGATTGTCTCGATATCCTCCATGCTGTCCTCCTCTGATGTTGTTGTTGTTGTTCTGGTCTTCCAAATTTGTACGTTGCTCGGCGCCGTGTAAATGACGTCACAGCGGTTTCGCGCATCCGTGTTATGACGACCCCGCCCACGTCGAGGAGGCACCAAGTGATACTCAGTTGTAATGGAAACACAACCAAACCGAGCCGAGCCGAGCCGTATCGAGCCGAGCCGTGCTAGTGGAAATGCGCCATAAGTAGAAGGTCCTAGACATCGCTCTCCCTGGTAACACTCTCCATCTCCTCCTGGGGGTTCCCTAAGCGTTCTCTTTCCAGATGGGATATAATCCTTACAATGAGTTAAGAGTCTGTCCTGGAGTCTCCTCCCAGTAGGACAGACCTAGAAGATCTCTAAAGGGCGGTGTCCAAAAGTCCAAAAAACGGCTTGTAGCAACAAGCCCAGTACCCCATACAACACATGTAGACTGTTTGGTTAAACTGCCATCCAGTATGTTCTACTTGAGCGTTTTTATAATATGTTCACTTATTTTCCTTTATTGAATGTTTGGACAAGTTTGTTATGAGTAAACACCTAGCTCTGAGTTTCTTCGTGTTCTGATTAGTATGTCTCTTTTTCCATCCAGAGCTCCCACAGATTAAAGAGCAGGAGGAGGCGGTCTGCAGCAGTCAGGAGGTAGAGCAGCTGCTACTGAAGCAGACTGACAGACTGCTGTTTAACATTTCGGAACCTGAAACTCTGCTACACAGGACAGGTCTGTAAAACCAGAATAGTCAGTAGCCAGGTCATTCAGATCTGATTTTGTGCCATTACATTATACTGAGATTTAAATGTCTGATTGTGTGCCCTACCTGTCCCTCCATGTCTTCTCTGGACCTCCTGTTTCTTCTGATTATGTTGTAACTCGGTTACTGTCACTTGATCAGACACTTTCTAATCTCTATATTTCTCCTATTTCTCATGTCTCCTTGTTGTTCCAGAGCTCCCACAGAAACATGTCTGTCAGGAGGAGTTTGTTCTCTCTAGTCTGGAGCAGGAGGAGCCAGAGCCTCCACAGATTAAAGAGGAAGAGGAGGAGGTCTGCAGCAGTCAGGAGGGAGAGCAGCTGCTACTGAAGCAGGAGACTTACACCTTTATGTTGACTCCTACTCATGAGGGAAGTGACCACAGAGAACCAGAACCAACCAGTGACCAGCAGCTCCTCTCTCACAGCTCTGCTGTAGCTGAGAGCCAACATCAGGAAGGAAGTGGACATGTAGACCCAGAACCACCTGGAAATGTAGAGACACAACCACAGAAGAGACGTTGCAAAAACACAATTGACAGTGACAATGTACACAACATGTCAGTAGCTCTTTGTCATACTCGGTCAGATGTAAACTCTTTCCAGTGTGTCTTTTGTGGGAAATCTTATAAATGGAAGTCGCGCTTCTTGCACCTAAGGAGCCACACAGGTGAGAAACCATACTCCTGTGAAATATGTGGGAAAGTATTCAGTGGAAAGTCTGAACTGAACGCACACAGGATAGTTCACACAGGTGAGATGCGGAAAAGATTGGTGGGAAAAGATTCCTTCGGACGACACACGTGAAGCAACACATTTGACGCTGTCTTTGGACTGTGATGTTACTGGAGCTGCTGTTTGACTGACCTTAGGTGCAGCAGCTTCCTCTGTGGTGTCCACATCAGGAAAACATCTGTGAACCTCTGAAACAGATGTGACTCAGCCTGTTGAATCTGTATCTGTTACTTTTTATGTGCTTTGTGAAAGCTGTCATCTTTGAATCTTTCCTTGTTGATCTGTGTTGTACAGTGACGTAGTTTATCCGTCCTAATTGTTTGGTTTTTACTTTTCTTGTTGGTTTCACTTTGCATTATAGTTCATTTACTGGTGTTACTTGTTTGCTGTCATCAAATGGAAAAATTAACTAAACTTGTCTGTTTCTGTATCAGGAGCCTCGCAGCAAGAGGTCAGTAAAGAGGAAGGTGAGGCGGTTGCTAACAAGTTTCTCAAAAGACCCCTTCACAGCTTGTAAACAGTGGGACGTATTTTGGGGAGCGGGGCTAAGTTGGAGGCAAAACATTTCAAACGGCTAGCTTGTAAACGCTGATAAGCATGTAACGGACTGTTTTTGCAAGAATGGACGAGGACAACGCATATTTTAGTGAATGTGCAAGTACACTACCCACCCAAGAGTGTTATTTTAAAAAGCGGACTGTAGACCATGATATGTACCATATTTTCTCAAATAAAAGCCCAGTCTCAAACAGACGCTGGGTCTATTTCTATTTTCCTGCTAGTTCTAATGAATGTATCAAACCTCTCAAAGTCCACAGTCGCCTGTTTCAGCAGTTTCTAAGCTGCTACATTCGTGCTACAGTTCTCAAAGACCCGACCACGTTGAAGCCTGGACACAATGCGGCCGGATTCACAAGCATTAATTCTTGGTCGGACCATGGCAAAAGAAAAAAGAAGTCCATGGTCCAACGCGAACTGAGTTATTCAATTTTTTCAACCTTAATCCATTGTGTCGTGTCGTGTTTTTCGGCCTGTTGAGAACTCTGACTGACCCAAGGAAAGAGCCTGTTGTTCGTTCACTAACTTTTTTCAATGAAATATTTGGACAAGTTTGTTATGAGTGAGTTGCTTTAGCAAAATAAAGACCAAACCTCGATCACAGTTTTTGCATTATGGTCTAATTCTCATGTCTCCTTGTTATTCCAGAGGTCCCACAGCAACATGTCTATAAGGATGAGGAGGAGGTTCTCTCCAGTCTGGAGCAGGAGGAGCCAGAGCCTCCACAGAGTAAAGAGGAAGAGGAGGAGGTCTGCAGCAGTCAGGAGAGAGAGCAGCAGCTCCTGAAGCAGCAGACTGACACTTTTATGTTGACTCCTACTCATGAGGGAAGTGGCCACAGAGAACCAGAACCAACCAGTGACCAGCAGCTCCTCTCTTACAGCTCTGCTGTAGCTGAGAGCCAACATCAGGAAGGAAGTGGACATGTAGACCCAGAACCACCTGGAAATGTGAAGGCACGACCAAAAAGGAGATGTCCCAAAAACACCAGTGACAATGTACACAACTCTCCTACAACAAAGAGTCACTGTGGCACTAAGAAAGGTAAAAAGACTCTAAAATGTGACACTTCTGGAAAAAACTTTAAGTCTAAATCTAAACTGAAAAAACACCAGAGTGGCCACACAGGGAAAAGGACATTTTGTTGTAGCACCTGTGGGAAAGAATTAAGTGACAGGTCAAATCTGAGAAGACATTCAAGAAGTCACACAGGTGAGAGGCCTTATTTGTGTGTAAAATGTGGGAAAGGTTTTATGCATCGAATAAAGTTAGACGTCCATATGAGAACACACACAGGTGAAAAGCCTTACACCTGCAACTCTTGTGGGAAAAAATTTACCTTGAAGTCACATTTGATTAGGCATACGTACATCCACACAGGTGGGAGGCCTTTTTCTTGTCAAATATGTGACAAAGGTTTTACCCATAAATCAAACTTGGTGAACCATATGAGAACTCACACAGGTGAGAGGCCTTATTCTTGTGAAACATGTGGGAAAAGGTTTGCAACCAGTACACACCTGAAGGATCACAGAAGAACCCACACAGGTGAGAAGCCTTACACCTGCACCTCTTGTGGGAAAAAGTTTACCAACAAGTCAGATTTGACTAAGCATACAAGAATCCACACAGGTGAGAAGCCTTATTTTTGTGAGACATGTGGGAAATTTTTCAAAGACAATCCAAGCCTGACACATCACAGAAGAACTCACACAGGTGAGAGGCCGTACACCTGCAACACCTGTGGGAAAAAGTTTATTACCAACTCAGCCTTCAATAAGCACACAAGAATCCACACAGGTAAGAAGCCTTATCCTTGTGAAATATGTGGGGAAAGATTCAGATATTCTTACCAGTCCTCAGCTCATATGAAAACACACACTGGTGAGAAGTTGTGAACCTGCAACACCTGTAGGGAAAAAATGTAGTGACCAATCAGTTTTGAGCTGGTTTATTAGAATCCCCAGGTGAGAAGCTTTGCTGTCATCAGCCACAAACAAAGAGGTTCATCATCAGCACATACAGAGTTAACGATCCAAATATGACACTTTCCTGTTCTTCTCATCACATGTCATTTTAACATTACTCTCATCTTTATGTTTATTGGACTTCACTTGCTCTGTATCTGGTATTCTTGTTAAAAAAAGTTCTTAATTCATAGTCAGCCGTTCTGTTCTATTTGTTTGTTTTTTATCAGACCAACCATTGAATGGAGAAGTCACAGTCTTTGATATGAATTTGACAACATTGATGAATAATATATTTCCACCCTCTCCAAGGGAAGTTCTGTGCTTAAATTGTGGTGTATGTGCAACATGTGGAAACAAAGTTAGTGATGTGTCAGTCAGTGAACAGTAGAACCCATTTACTATGCATTTACTATGAAGTTTGTATTGTTGTTAATAAACCTCTTATTCACACTCAGTCGTCCTGTTTGAAAAAAATCATTGTTTTACTTTGAGTCTTTCTAAGAACGAAAATGGTAAATGAGCTGTGAAATATTCATGTTAATACTCTACCACAGTTAAAAATATGACAATGGCCCAGACTGCATACATTATACACACTGCAAACCATACGTAGTTTCTGACTCTAGTGCTTAATTTTCTGCTTCTAATGTTTACTAGCCAAATATTATTCTTTTAATTCAAATACCAGGATTTTAACGTGTTGATCACTGTGTTGTCTAAAATTTAACCAAAAAAATTATAGTGAACCGTATGTATCATGAACTATATAATTCATCCTTAGTCATCACGCCCCACCCAGATAGCAAATGTTTTGGCTGTATTCTAGCATCCTTTTGGCATTTTTGGCTTTCTTTTGGCTTTGTGAAAGCCCTTTGGCTCAAATGTGGTATGGTTTTGGTTAGCCATAATAGACAAAATTGGTGCCAGCAATATATGGCTGAGTTATGGCATATATCT
Organism: Trachurus japonicus; assembly: GCF_045865225.1. Classification (NCBI taxonomy): domain Eukaryota; kingdom Metazoa; phylum Chordata; class Actinopteri; order Carangiformes; family Carangidae; genus Trachurus; species Trachurus japonicus. The sequence goes on along the minus strand of NW_028220955.1, from coordinate 38,914 downwards.
GGTTAACCAAGACATTGGGCAAAGAGCGGGATAAAATAGAGGGGTGGTATGGCACGTTTATGGCAAGCCAAAAGATGAGGCAAAATGCGGGATCAAGTAGAGGGGGTGGTATGGCATGTTTATGGCAAGCCAGAGGGCGGCAACGTCCGCTGGTTTGTTTTGGCATGTGTTTGTATAGCCAAAGGATAGCCAAAAGACCAAGCAAACGGCGGGAATTTCTACACAGTTTCAACCGACGACAGTCCTCCTACTTCATTTTCTCAAGCTGATCCCCAGATAGCAAATGTTTTGGCTGTATTCTGGCATCCTTTTGGCATTTTTGGCTTTCTTTTGGCTTTGTGAAAGCCCTTTGGCTCAAATGTGGTATGGTTTTGGTTAGCCTTAATAGACAAAATTGGTGCCAGCAATATATGGCTGAGTTATGGCATATATCTGGTTAACCAAGACATTGGGCAAAGGGCGGGATAATATAGAAGGGTGGTATGGCACGTTTATGGCAAGCCAAAAGATGAAGCAAAAGGCGGGATCAAGTAGAGGGGTTGGTATGGCATGTTTATGGCAAGCCAGAAGATTGGGCAAAGGGCGGCAACGTCCGATGGTTTGTTTTGGCATGTGTTTGTAAAGCCAAAGGATAGCCAAAAGACCAAGCAAACGGCGGGAATTTGTACACAGTTTCAACTGACGACAGCCCTCCTACTTCATTTTCTCAAGCTGATCAACACGGAGGTATGTACATGATATTAGGCTATAGACATTTAAATTTAGTAAAATCTGATTTTCTATCATTGCCTTGTTTAAATACCCGATAAGGTTTACGTTTTCTGCACAGTTATGTTAATTTTTCCTATTTCGATGGCAAAACTGCTGTGAGCTATGAGCTAACTCGTAGCAAACAGGCACAGCCAGCTCATTCAATTTAACTACATCAATGACATGCACAGAGAACTTAATAGATACAGTACACTGGCAGTGAGTATATGAGATAGTTTAATGTAATTAATGTAATTGGTAACTACACTTTGCACAGATAGTAGCTAATTTAGCTAGCAACAATCAGTCATTCCTTTAGCCTACAGTGAATATCTGCTGAAAGCAGCATAGCCTACCATTTAGAAGGTTGCAGGTCATAGCCTAGCCTACCATTTAGCGTTGAAAGTATCCACCAAAAAAGCATTGCTCATGTTGCTGTGCTTTTTAGCAATAATCTAGTGAGCTGCCAGGCAGGAAAACACAAAGAAAAGTCCAAACTTAAGCCAAAGAGTATATCAAGAAGCTCTAACTGCCACTAGGTGGTGTTGTGACAGTGCTGCCACCAATTTGGACTGAAAAGGCCTACTGCTGTGAAACGTTTTGTTATATTAAACCCACTTTATTCACTGCCATATGTGGGGAGAAATCTAATTATCTGTGATTTAATTGCTTCGTTGCTTTTCAGTTATAAGCATAATATGCATACTTTTTTACATCCTATTTTCCTCTGCAGAACACTGAGCAAATGATGGCCCTGGAAGGAAACCCAGCCTCTTCCTGAAATTTAAAAGGATTTGGTGAGCTGCCTTTGATTTTATTAGAGTAGGGCAATGTAATGGTGGGCTAGTTGATTTGAAAATCAATGTAGGTAATTCTCTCAATATTTTCAGGTCATCTCTCTTGGACCTTCTGGGCCTGCCACTTTGAAGGTTACGGTATGGGGCATTTTAAAGCCAAAGGACCAGACAGAAAAGGACACCTGACGAGGGATGAATGGAAAAGTTACAACTTAAAGTGGGTGAGTTTTATAACTGTATAAAGCCTTTAATAAAGCATTCTTAGGCTACAGTAGAAGTAATAAGTTAAGTTTGTTTTCTCTTTGTCTGTGTCACTTTAGATGCCACACGAAGAAACCCCATCTGCTCTACCACCACAGATGCAAGCATAGCACAGACCAGTGATGGTTTTACTGGGCTGGGGACCTGCAACCTGCCAGCCTGGAGTCAGTCAACAGTAAATTCAAAAATAAAAAGATGATGAAATAATATTAATCTTCCTATTGTTTTTTTTCAATACACATAGACACACAGCAAGGTAAATTTGGGCTTTTGGGACAGTTATGGCTATATTTTGGAAGGCCACAATTAGTTTTGGGTGAGTTTTGGCCTCTCTCTGGGTCACTTTTGGCTACTTTTTGGGCTTTCTTTGGGTCGGTTTTGGCTACTTTTTGGCTGGATTTGGGGGATTTGGGGCTCTTTTGGGGCAGTTATGGCTGTATTTTGGAGGGCCACAATTAGTTTTGGGTGAGTTTTGGCCTCTCTCTGGGTCACTTTTGGCTACTTTTTGGGCTTTCTTTGGGTCGGTTTTGGCTACTTTTTGGCTGGATTTTGGGGATTTGGGGCTCTTTTGGGGCAGTTATGGCTGTATTTTGGAAGGCCACAATTAGTTTTGGGTGAGTTTTGGCCTCCTTTTGGTTTGTTTTTGGCTTGCCTATTTTGGGCCATTTAGGGCCCGAAAGCCTGGCCATAATCTTGCCAAAATGACCAGCCAGATTTGGGCCAAAAGGATGCCAAAAGGTTTTTGCTATCTGGGTCAACACGGAGGTATGTACATGATATTATAGACATTTAAATTTTGTAAAATCTGATTTTCTATCATTGCCTTGTTTAAATACCCGATAAGGTTTACGTTTTCTGCACAGTTATGTTAATTTTTCCTATTTCGATGGGAACAAAACTGCTGTGAGCTATGAGCTAACTCGTAGCAAACAGGCACAGCCAGCTCATTCAATTTAATTACATCAATGATATGCACAGCTAACTTAATAGATACAGTACTGGCAGTGAGTATATGAGATAGTTTAATGTAATTAATATAAAAGCTGACTAACCTTTGCACAGATAGTAGCTAATTTAGCTAGCAACAATCAGTCATTCCTTTAGCGTACAGTGAATATCTGCTGAAAGCAGCATAGCCTACCATTTAGCGTTGAAAGTATATATACTTTCAACGCACAGCAACATGAGCAATGCTTTTTTGGTGGATATATCCACCAAAAAAGCATTGCTCATGTTGCTGTGCTTTTTAGCAATAATTAATAAATAATTTTAGCTGCCAGGCAGGAAAACACAAAGAAAACTCCAAACTTAAGCCAAAGAGTGTAGCAAGAAGCTCTAACTGCCACTAGGTGGTGTTGTGATAGTGCTGCCACCAATTTGGACTGAAAAGGCCTACTGCTGTGAAACCTTTTGTTATATTAAACCCACTTTATTCTCTGCCATATGTGCTTCTTGGGAGAAATCTAATTATCTGTGATTTAATTGCTTCGTTGCTTTTCAGTTATAAGAAAATATCATATGCATACTTATAATATTTTACATATCCTATTTTCCTCTGCAGATCACTGAGCAAATGATGGCCCTGGAAGAAGACCCAGCCTCTTCCTTAAATATAAAAAGGATTTGGTGAGCTGCCTTTGATTTTATTAGAGTAGGGTAATGTAATGGTTGGCTAGTTGATTTGAAAATCAATGTAGGTAATGATCTCAATATTTTCAAGTCATCTCTCTTGGACCTTCTGGGCCTGCCACTTTGAAGGTTACGGTATGGGGCATTTTAAAGCCAAAGGACCAGACAGAAAAGGACACCTGACGAGGGATGAATGGAAAAGTTACAACTTAAAGTGGGTGAGTTTTATAACTGTAATAAAGCCTTTAATAAAGCATTCTTAGGCTACAGTAGAAGTAATAAGTTAAGTTTGTTTTCTCTTTGTCTGTATCACTTTAGATGCCACACGAAGAAACCCCATCTGCTCTACCACCACAGATGCAAGCATAGCACAGACCAGTGATGGTTTTACTGGGCTGGGGACCTGCAACCTGTCAGCCTGGAGTCACTCAACAGTAAATTCAAAAATAAAAAGATGATGAAATAATATTAATCTTCCTATTGTTGTTTTTTTTTTTTCCAATACACATAGACACATAGCAAGGTACATTTAAAGTTTATTAAGGGGAGCAATCATTTGGCATTATGGCTTCATTTTGGATCAGCTTTGGGTGGCAGGATTTTGGGCTTTTGGGACAGTTATGGCTATATTTTGGAAGGCCACAATTAGTTTTGGCCTCTCTTTGGGTCAGTTTTGGCTACTTTTTTGCTGGATTTTGGAGATTTGGGGCTCTTTTGGGGCAGCTATGGCTGTATTTTGGAAGGCCACAATTAGTTTTGGGTGAGTTTTGGCCTCCTTTTGGTTTGTTTTTGGCTTGCCTATTTTGGGCCATTTAGGGCCCGGAAGCCTGGCCATAATCTTGCCAAAATGACCAGCCAGATTTGGGCCAAAAGGATGCCAAAAGGTTTTTGCTATTGCGCAGAATTTTAGTAGAAGGTTTATTTTGGTTGTGGCTAGATGGTGGGCTACCGTATATGAGCTGCAGGAACTATGTTGCTGTACAAACATGCAATCTTTATTTAGATGTGCCTAAACCCATGTGGCTTCACTTACTTTTTGCTTTTTGTTTCCTATTTTACACTTGGACATGTCAGTTACTAACCTTAACCAGTCGGGAGTTCTCGACGAGATTTGATTGCAATTCTACTCCTGTAGCCATCTAGCCACAGCCGTTTATTTCCATCGAAACTTTGAGGCGGAATGAAAAATAATTGACGTTCCCCACCGGAACTGAACAGTGTGACACTCAGCGGAAGTAAACAACGACAGCTCGCTAGCTGCGTGTCTGTGTGGAGTCAGCTTGAAGACGGTCGCTGTGGTCGTATCTCAGAGAAATATTTCAGTGTGGATGAAGCAACGATGTCTTCAGTTGAGTCTCTGAGAGAGTTTGTCACCGAGCGACTAACTGCTGCTGCTGAAGAAATATTCAGAGTCTTTAAACAAACTGTCGTCGAGTACGAGGAGGAGATCGATCGTCAGCGCAGACTGCTGGATATCGTCCTAAAACCAGAGATAAAGCTCCACAGGACAGGTCAGTAAAACCAGGAGCAGAGACACTATAGTCTTTGTTGTTGTCATGATTGGAGCAGGTCAGGACCACCGGGGGAACAACTTCTTCAACCTTCAGTGTTTTCTCCTGTTTCCTGTTCAGTTTTACACACACAGCTCTTTGTTTGCTTGGTGTGCTGCCTGTGGTTTGTTTTGCTCTGTCTCTCTTCTAATCCATCCATCATCTATCACTTACCTGGAGTGGGGTCATGGCGGCAGCGGTGTAGAAGGTCCTAGACATCGCTTTCCCTGGTAACACTCTCCATTTCCTCCTGGGGGGTCCCTACGCGTTCCCTTTCCAGATGGGATATATAATCCTTACAATGAGTTAAGGGACTGTCCTGGAGTCTGATCTCAGTAGAACTGTTTGTCACTTAGAAATTAATTTTAAAAAGATTATTATTGGCGTGTCTCCACTGCAGGAACCTTTACAGGGCCGAACGGAGTCCCTGCCTGGGGCTTGGCCCTGAGATGATGATCGGTCAGACTCAAGCAGGATGTGACGCTAAAAGAAAGACCTGAAATAGGCGGCATTTTAAAAACCCAACGCTACTAAAAACGGGAAAACGGCCGGGAAAAAAAGAAAGAGTAAGTCAGAAAGACGAGTAAAAGGCGCGATCCTGGACCACTTTTCCTGCTTGAGTGAGACTGAGCCTGAGCTGGTACCTTTGGGATGCCTCAACAATTGATTTCCAAAACCACTTTTTTGCAAGGTTCATCTGATGGACATCTAGGGACAGATTGACTAAGGTTTGCACAGCTTTTGCTCATGCTAAACCTGCATAGGCTGAGCAATCTGCCCCTCTCTTTGTCTTTGAAGACCCTCTTCACATGTTTCAAAACCAAACACAGAGAGACAGATGTGCAGGTTTAACACAAGCAAAAGCTGTGCAAACCTGAGTAAATCTGGACCCTAGTCTCATGCTAAAATTGACTGTAAATTCACCTTTAAAGTTTAAAAGCCTTTATTTGATAGTATGCAGTAGAGATAGACAGGAAAGGGGGAGGCAGAGTGACAGGAATGACATGCAGGAAAGGGCTGCCCAACCGACGCGGGATTCGAACCGGGGCCGCCTGCGGTGAAGACTGTAGCCTCTACATGGGATGGCCGCTTTAACCACTGCGCCACGCACCTCCCCGGGTTGCATCACATCATTTACCCTAAACTAATAACAGCTCATGATATGAGATGTCAAAATCCTTCTTTTTTTTCCATCATCATAAAACTCACCTCTGTCTCATGTCTCCTTGTTGTTCCAGAGCTCCCACAGCAACATGTCTGTAAGGAGGAGGAGGAGTTTGTTCTCTCCAGTCTGAAACAGGAGGAGCCAGAGCTTCCACAGATTAAAGAGGAGGAGGAGGAGTTTGTTCTCTCCAGTCTGGAGCAGGGGGAGCCAGAGCCTCCACAGATGAAAGAGGAAGAGGAGGAGGTCTGCAGCAGTCAGAAGGGAGAGCAGCTGCTACTGAAGCAGGAGACTGACACCTTTATGTTGACTCCTACTCATGAGGGAAGTGACCACAGAGAACCAGAACCAACCAGTGACCAGCAGCTCCTCTCTTACAGCTCTGCTGTAGCTCAGAGCCAACATCAGGAAGGAAGTGGACATGTAGACCCAGAACCACCTGGAAATGTAGAGACACAACCACAGAAGAGACGTCGTACAAACACAAGTGACAGTGACAACATACACAACTCTCCTACAACAAAGAGTCACTGTAACACTAAGAAAGGGAAAAAGACTCTAAAACGTGACACTTCTGGAAAAGACTTTAAATGTAAGTCTAAACTGGAAAAACACCAGAGTGGTCACACAGGGGAAAGGACATTGTGTTGTAGCACCTGTGGGAAAGAATTCAGTTTCATATCTCACCTGAGAAGACATTCAAGAAGTCACACAGGTGAGAAACCTTACACCTGCAACACTTGTGGGAAAAAATTTATCTTGAAGTCAAATTTGATTAGTCATTCATACATCCACACAGGTGAGAAACGTTTTTCTTGTGAAATATGTGACAAAGGTTATACCCGTAAAACACACATGGTGGTCCATATGAGAACTCACACAGGTGAGAAGCCTTATTCTTGCGAAACATGTGGGAAAAGGTTCACAGCCAATGCAGCCCTGAAGCTTCACAGAAGAACTCACACAGGTGAGAGGCCGTACACCTGCAACTCTTGTGGGAAAAAGTTTGCCAAAAAGTCAGATTTGAACAAGCATACAAGAATCCACACAGGTGAGAAGCCTTATTTTTGTGAAACATGTGGGAAATCTTTCAGAGACAATACAAGCCTGATGTATCACAGAAGAACTCACACAGGTGAGAAGCCGTACACCTGCAGCACCTGTGGGAAAAAGTTTACCGACAAGTCAACCTTCAATAGGCACACACGAATTCACACAGATAGGGCGGTGTTTAGCTCAGTTGTTAGAGTACCCACTCAATGTGTTCAGACTATAGTCCTCACTGCAGGCGGACCCAGTTTGAATCCCGCGCCGAGCGGCCTCTTCCTTTGTGTCAACCCCCCCCTCTCTGCCTCCCCATTTCCTGTCTCCCTCAACTGTCCTATCAAGTAAAGGCATGCAAACCCCCAAAATATACAAAAAAAAAAAAAAAAGAACTCAAACAGGTGTGAAGCCTTATCCTTGTGAAAAATGTGGGGAAAATTTCAGATATTCTTACCAGTCCTCAGCACATATGAAAACACACACAGTTGAGAAACCGTAAACCTGCAACACCTGTAGAGAAAAAAATGTAATGACCAATCAGTTTTGAGCTGGTTTATTAGAATCCACAGGTGAGAAGCTTTGCTGTCATCAGCCACAAACAAAGAGGTTCATCATCAGCACATACAGAGTTAAGGATCCAAATACGACACTTCCCTGTTCTTCTCATCACATGTCATTTTAACGTTACTCTCATCTTTATGTTTATTGGACTTCACTTACTCTGTATCTGGTATTCTTGTTAAAGAAAGTTCTTAATTCATAGTCAGACGTTCTGTTCTATTTGTTTGTTTTTTATCTGACCAACCATTGAATGGAGAAGTCACAGTCTTTGATATGAATTTGACAACATTGATGAATAATATATTTTCACCCTCTCCAAGGGAAGTTCTGTGCATAAATTGTGGTGTATGTGCAACATGTGGAAACAGAGTTAGTGATGTGTCAGTCAGTGAACAGTAGAACCCACTCGGGTGAGAAGCTGCACCTCTGTCACATCTGTGGAGGAAGCTTCAGTCAGACCACACATGTGTATAATGATCCATAAAGATAACAAGTCATAGACTGACTGAATGTGTCGGACAGATTTCACACTCAGTTCACAGACAAGGTTTGAAAAAATCATTGTTTTACTTTAAGTCTAGTTTCTATGAATGTAAATAACCGAGCTGTGAAATATTCATGTAAATATTTCTATACCCTAGGCTACCACAGTTAAAAATATGATAAATGCCCAGACTGCATGTACATTATACACACTGAAAACCTGAATTAAATAAGTAATTTCTGACTCTAGTGCTTCATTTTCTGCTTCTAATGTTTACTAGCCAAATATTATTCTTTTAATTCAAATACCAGGATTTTACATGTAAACGTAACCAGTCGGGAGTTCTTGACGAGATTTAATTGGTAAGATTCTACGTCACTTCCTGCAGCTCATGTCACAGCCGTTTATTTCCATCGAAACTTTGAGGCGGAATGAAGAATAATTTACGTTCCTCACCGGAACTGCACAGTTAGTATAGCATATGGGTCAGCAGCTAAATCTCTTTTAAAGAAGTTGGATGTGGTTCAGGCTCAGGCTTTGAGAATATGTAGTGGAGCTATAAAATCATCACCAGTTCAGGTAGAACTGGGAGAAATGCCTCTGGATTTAAGAAGAATGCAGTTGATGGGAAATTACTGGGCTAACTTGCAGGGGCATAGCATTTCTCATCCTACAAGAGGAGTGTTGCAGGAGTGTCAGAGGGGTCTGGTGAAATTTCTGTGGGTCCCAGCACATGTAGGGGTGAGGGGAAATGAGAGGGGGGGGATGAGTTGGCCAAGAGGGCTTTAAAGGGATAGTAGCATTTTTTTTAAAGTGGGGTTGTATGATCTACAAATAGCCCCAAGTACTTTAATTGCAGTAGAAGACTCTCTGCACTCCTCCCGTTAGCAACACCAGCCCATAGCCCTGCCCAGAGATTTACAACATACAGTGTTGTGAATGGACCCAAAGAAACGGCCTATTTTCGCGGCCTAAAAGAGGTTTTACCTGAAAAAAAAACCACAGTTCCATTGTTCGATATAATATAATTTTTCCAGCCCTTCAAAGTGCAGGAATAACGCAAACTGTATTTTTTTTCAGGTAAAACCTCTTTTAGGCCACGAAAATAGGCCGTTTCTTTGGGTCCATTCACAACATGTAAATCTCTATGGGCTGGCGTTGCTAACGTGAGGAGTGCAGAGAGTCTGCTACTGCAATTAAAGTACTTAGGGGCTATTTGTAGATCATACAACCCCACTTTTAAAAAAAAATGCTACTATCCCTTTAAAGAAAGGAAGTAGGCCTATAGAAATGCAACGAGATTAAGTGTGTAATCTGGGGAAAGGTTAATCAATTGTGGCAAGAGAGGTGGGATACAGAGGAGAAAGGGAGACATCTTTATCAAGTTCGGAGGGGGGTTAGAGGTGTGAGGATGGGCAGTGGGTGCAGGAGAGAGGATATTGTGTTGTCAAGGTTAAGGCTGGGTCAGAGTGCGTTGAATAAAACATTGAAAGTAATGGGGAGGCATCAGACAGGTTTATGTGAAGGGTGTCAGAGGAGGAGTCAGTGGAGCATGTGGTTCTGAGGTGTAGGCAGAGGGAGGTGATAGCAGGATCAGGGAGTTAGGGGTGCAGGAAATAACGCTAAAAGGATTATTGAGTGAGAGGGCACAGGTTAGAGTTCTGTTCTGTTATTTAAAGGAAACAGGGGTGTTTTATAGAATTTGATGGATAGGCGGGAATAGAAGGAAGGGTATTGATGACAGCTGTAGGGAGTGCAGGTCAGGATGAGGGTGTTTTTTTTTTTTTTGTATATTTATCCTATTTATTTTTCTATGTATGATATGGGGTAGAATGTAAGTCTTGTCTGGCTCACACTCCAGGACAGAAGGTGGCGGTAATGCACCAAAAAGCTGGATGCCAACCGCCGTAAAACAGAAAGAAGAAGCAGAACTGCACAGTGTGACACCTGACACACGGCGGAAGTAAACGACAGCGCGCTGGCAGCGTTAAAGACGGTCGGTGTGGTCGTATCTCAGAGAAATATTTCAGTGTGGATGAAGCAACGATGTCTTCAGTTGAGTCTCTGAGAGAGTTTGTCACCGAGCGACTAACTGCTGCTGCTGAAGAAATATTCAGAGTCTTTAAACAAACTGTCGTCGAGTACGAGGAGGAGATCGATCGTCAGCGCAGACTGCTGGATACCGTCCTAAACCCAGAGATAAAACTCCACAGGACAGGTCTGTAAAACCAGGAGCAGAGACACTATAGTCTTTGTTGTTGCCATGATTGGAGCAGGTCAGGACCACCGGGGTATGGCAAGCCATTTTAATATTTAAAAGCCAGACTGGATATGCAGATATCTGTAATTCAGTTTTGCCTTGTCGAAAAGAATATTTCAGATATCCGCAAACACATTCTTCCTATCCACAATTGTCGTTTCAGATATCCACAACTACGTTCTTCCTAGGACAATTGACGTGACTTTTGCCATTCATGTGTATGGGGTTTGTCATACGCTTATATCTGTAACTGAATTACGACTACTACTACCAGTTTGAGATATCTGACTAGTCATAATTCCATTTCAAGATATCTTTAATTCACCTCAATTAAAGATATCTACATGTCCCTTTTCAGTAGAGATGGGATTTATGGCTCTTTGAGGGGAGCCGGATCTTGGTGAGCCGTTCCTTTCAAAGAGACGTTCAAAAAACGGGGTCATCCCTATGTTCCCACAGCCCTATGTTCCCTCAGCCCTATGTTCCCTCATTTCTAACTTTTGTCGTCACTGAAAATTAGGCCCTATGTTCCCTCAGCCCTATGTTCCCTCATTTCTAACTTTTGTCGTCACTGAAAATTAGGCCCTATTCCCACAGCCCTTTGGTCCCACCATTGGTTGGGTTTAGGCAATGAAGAAAGGAGTTGGTTAAGTTTAGTAAAAAGACCAGGTAGAGGCTAGACAGGCCAGATAGACAGAGTCCAGATAGGTAGAGAGAGTCCAGAGGGAACATAGGGCTGAGGGAACATAGGGCTGAGGGAACATAGGCACGCTCCCAAAAAAACTGGCTCATTTGACAGATTTTTTTCTTTTTTTTTCTTTTTTTTTAAATATATTTTTTGGCGTTTTTTGCCTTTTATTGGATAGCACACAGTAGAGACAGACAGGAAAGGGGGAGGCAGAGAGAGGGGGAACGACACGCAGGAAAGGGCCGCCTGACGCGGGACCCGAACCGGGGACGCCTGCGCCGAGGACTGTAGCCCCCACACGGGGCGGCCGCTTCAACCACCGCGCCACGCACCGCCCCCCATTTGACTGATTTTTATATTTATTAGTGTGAATGCTGGAAGCATTCACACTATTGTTATTCGGTTCGGCCATTTTCTGCCTTTCTTCGTCATGTAACTAGTCCTTCATACTTTGTGCTATTTCAACAATTCAAATATCAAAATGTTCAGCCTTTTCGGGACAGGTGTGCTATGTCTTTTCTCTTTTCAACTATTCATACTTTTTGCAATATTCAACTATTTCTGATTTTTTTTTCCCCATAGAGAATGCATTGGAACAGTCTTGAAACTCTTCAAATCTTCTTACTTCTTTCAGCCTTTAAAGCGTCCACATACTTTCAGCTAGAGACTTCATTCAAATCCTGAGCTGTAGACAAACTTCTAATGTATTCATCCTGTATTTACAACTTTTTCATAGCTTGTACCGTTTTTGAGATAAATCCTTTAAAAGCACATGAGGATTTCTGACAAATTTCACACTTTTCAATGAGTGTGTATGGGGTTGGGTCAGAGTGAGTGACATCATCGTTAGAGTGAGAGGGATCGAAAAAACATTCAGGATTTTTTCTGGATAAATTGCCAGCACGGCCACAAATTAAACTCTAGACACATGATTTCCTCACTGGTTTGTAGCCACACTTGTCGTGTCTCATCTGATGTGCTCAAAACAGCAGACACACTTACAGAATTGTCTCTATGAGCCTAATTGTCCAGCTAGACCCGCTCCAGTGGCTCATCCACTTCAATAGAAAAGTAGGAGCTGATTTTTTTAGAAAAGCAGAAATGCCCCCCTTTTCTACCTTGCGACCCTGAGAAAAGTTTTTGCCCTACAAACATTTAATGCACATCAATGTGCTCAGGAAGGTCTCCTTGCCCCAGTAGTCACATGGCCACATTCTGATAAGAGGTACGGTTCTCTTTTTCTGGGCTGTTTTGGGAAGCTGCACTGAGCTCAAATCTCTCTGCTCTGCTCTGCTCTGTGTGCAGTTGGTCCAGCTGTAGTGGCCAGCTCGTTATCAAAGTCTATAAATAGAACAAGTGCAGGTGCAGCCTGGCCGCTCGTTAAGATGTTTTTAAACACAGCCCCACACACACACATGATAAACCAGACTGACAGAGGATGTCCACGCACAAACACAGGTATCACACTCACACACAGACACACACAGACACTCACACACAGTCACACATGCACGCATACACAAACAAACAATTCCATTCCATTCTTCATTCTTCCATTCTTAGATAATAATTTAAAATATTTTTTAAATGCAGCCAGGGAGCTCTCTGCTCTGCAGCAGGAGAAGGAGCTCAACTTTGTAACTTGCTGTTAAGTGCTTTTTAATTCATTTTAATTCACCAAAAAATAGTCACAGGTCACAAAAAAGTCCTCTTCTTGCTTGGTGTGGCTAATTTCTGCACTTTCCTTACTTTTTTTTTAAGCATCATTGAAAAATCTCACATTCATCAAAGTCTCAACCTCTTTTGCACAATTCCACGGTAGTGTAGGGGTTAGGGTGGCTGCTTGACAACCCCAAGGTCACTGGTTTGAATCCAAGGGAAGAACTCTTGTTATGTTATGTTGAATTCTGCTCTCCTCCACCGCCTTCAATTGGTTACAGGTGTTTGTTATCTCCTTGATTACTCGTACCAGTTTGCAGCACATCATCACATTACAATGAATGACAACAGTCTTGAAAGCAGTGTGCTCTCTGTAGCTGAGTGGCAGAGTGAAGGATTTATGATCATAAGGTCATAGGTTCGATTCCTGCCTCAGTCATTTCACATCATTGCTTGACTTTTGATTCCAATTATTCAGCTGTCATTGGACAGTCTTTGATTCCTCATAGTATAAAGCTCATTGTAACTCAGGTTCTCTGTGGCCGTATGGTTAGTGTGTTAGGTTACCACTCATGGAGTTGTGGGTTCAATTCCTTCCATGGACATGTTTCTTGTATGCCATTCCGCATGTCTTTGTCAATTTATTCTGCTAATTCAGCATGGTTCAGCATTGGGTTTCAGCATTCACACGCATGTTCCGTTAGGAAATGCTGTTTCTAGTTTATTAGTGTGAATGCTGGAAGCATTCACACTATTGTTATTCGGTTCGGCCATTTTCTGCCTTTCTTTGTCATGTAACTAGTCCTTCATACTTTGTGCTATTTCAACAATTCAAATATCAAAATGTTCAGCCTTTTCGGGACAGGTGTGCTATGTCTTTTCTCTTTTCAACTATTCATACTTTTTGCAATATTCAACTATTTCTGATTTTTTTCCCCCATAGAGAATGCATTGGAACAGTCTTGAAACTCTTCAAATCTTCTTACTTCTTTCAGCCTTTAAAGCGTCCACATACTTTCAGCTAGAGACTTCATTCAAATTTTGAGCTGTAGACAAACTTCTAATGTATTCATCCTGTATGTACAACTTTTTCATAGCTTGTACCGTTTTTGAGATAAATCCTTTAAAAGCACATGAGGATTTCTGACAAATTTCACACTTTTCAATGAGTGTGTATGGGGTTGGGTCAGAGTGAGTGACATCATCGCTAGAGTGAGAGGGATCGAAAAAACATTCAGGATTTTTTCTGGATAAATTGCCAGCACGGCCACAAATTAAACTCTAGACACATGATTTCCTCACCGGTTTGTAGCCACACTTGTCGTGTCTCATTTAATGTGCTCAAAACAGCAGACAGACTTACAGAATTGTCTCTATGAGCCTAATTGTCCAGCTAGACCCGCTCCAGTGGCTCATCCACTTCAATATAAAAGTAGGAGCTGATTTTTTTAGAAAAGCAGAAATGCCCCCCTTTTCTACCTTGCGACCCTGAGAAAAGTTTTTGCCCTACAAACATTTAATGCACATCAATGTGCTCAGGAAGGTCTCCTTCCCCAGTAGTCATGGCCACATTCTGATAAGAGGTACGGTTCTCTTTTTCTGGGCTGTTTTCGGAAGCTGCACAGAGCTCAAATCTCTCTGCTCTGCTCTGCTCTGTGTGCAGTTGGTCCAGCTGTAGTGGCCAGCTCGTTATCAAAGTCTATTAATAGAACAGTGCAGGTGCAGCCTGGCTGCTCGTTAAGATGTTTTTAAACACAGCCCCACACACACACATGATAAACCAGACTGACAGAGGATGTCCACGCACAAACACAGGCATCACACTCACACAGACAGACACACACAATTCCATTCCATTCTTCATTCTTCCATTCTTAGATAATAATTTAAAATATTTTTTTAATGCAGCCAGGGAGCTCTCTGCTCTCATTCAACCCAATGCATTTTTTTCACAGCAGCAGGAGAAGGAGCTCAACTTTGTAACTTGCAGTTAAGTGCTTTTTAATTCATTTTAATTCACCAAAAAATAGTCACAGGTCACAAAAAAGTCCCCTTCTTGCTTGGTGAGGCTAATTTCTGCACTTTCCTTACTCTTTTTTTTAAGCATCATTGAAAAATCTCACATTCATCAAAGTCTCAACCTCTTTTGCACAACTCCACTGTAGTGTAGGGGGTAGGGTGGCCACTTGTCAACCCCAAGGTCACTGGTTCGAATCCAAGGGAAGAACTCTTGTTATGTTATGTTGAATTCTGCTCTCCTCCCCTGCCTTCAATTGGTTACAGGTGTTTGTTATCTCCTTGATTACTCATACCAGTTTGCAGCACATCATCACATTACAATGAATGACAACAGTCTTGAAAGCAGTGTGCTCTCTGTAGCCGAGTGGCAGAGTAAAGGCTTAATGATCATGGGTTCGATTCATGCCTCAGTCATTTCACATCATTGCTTGACTTTTGATTCCAATTATTCAGCTGTCATTGGACAGTCTTTGATTCCTCATAGTATAAAGCTCATTGTAACTCAGGTTCTCTGTGGCTGTATGGTTAGTGTGTTAGGTTACCATTCATGAAGTTGTGGGTTCAATTCCTTCCATGGACATGTTTCTTGTATGCCATTCCGCATGTCTTTGTCAATTTATTCTGCTAATTCAGCATGGTTCAGCATTGGGTTTCAGCATTCACACGCATGTTCCGTTAGGAAATGCTGTTTCTAGTTTATATTTATAACTCATTTTATCTTGGAAATAATCACTGGGAGGTATGATGGGGTGAGATTTGGAGCAAAATAATACAAAATTAGATATCCCACCAATATCTGAGTTTGAAATATTTTTTTGAAATATTGATCTCATTTGATATGACACAACACTACTTTTCAGATATCTTAAATTAAAGCAGAAGTAAGCGGAATGTTTGTGTTAATATAAGTCTTAAATAGTTATATCTTCCGACGGCAATCACTTACATAGAGTGTTTGGTCCGAAACACGGGTCTGTCAGTCACTCTGCTCTGCTGTAAGCCGAGGAGAAAACTTTCCTTGTATCCTACAACCTTTATCCAATGAGGAGAGAGAACGGCATAAAGGGGCGGTCCTCTCTGTGTGCAGCCAAGGGATGCGCGTGAATGTGGTCACGTAGGGACGAGGGCGGGGACTGCTAACTCCATCGGCTGACAAGAAGTTAGCCAAAACGACCGGATCGCTTACTTCTGCTTTAAGTTAGGCGAAATGACGTTGTAGATATCTGTAACTGGAATTATGACTAGTCAAAATGATGTTGTAGATATCTCAAACTGGAATTCGTAATAGTCGTAAGTCCGTTACAGATATCCGTAATTCAGGTCACCAGTCTATCGCAGGGCTAATATACACAGACAGCCAGACTCTCATTCATACCTATGGGCAATTTAGAATCGCCAGTTAACCTAACCTGCATGTCTTTGGTCTGTGGGAGGAAGCCAGAGTAACCGGAGAGAACCCACGCATGCACGGGGAGAACATGCAAACTCCACACAGAAGGGCACCAGCCGGCCGGCGGGTTTGAACCCAGAACCCTCTTGCTGTGAAGCGACAGTGCTAACCACTGCACAACCATGCCGCCAAATAAATAAATACACATTGGCATTGACATTGGGTTGCATCAAATCATTGACTCTAAACTAATAACAGCTCATGATATGAGATGTCAAAATCCTTTTTTTCTTTTTTTTCCATCATCACAAAAAACACCTCTGTCTCATGTCTCCTTGTTGTTCCAGAGCTCCCAAAGCAACATGTCTGTCAGGAGGAGTTTGTTCTCTCCAGTCTGGAGCAGGAGGAGCCAGAGCCTCCACAGATTAAAGAGGAAGAGGAGGAGGTCTACAGCAGTCAGGGGGGAGAGCAGCTGCTACTGAAGCAGGAGACGGACACCTTTATGTTGACTCCTACTCATGAGGGAAGTGACCACAGAGAACCAGAACCAACCAGTGACCAGCAGCTCCTCTCTCACAGCTCTGCTGTAGCTGAGAGCCAACATCAGGAAGGAAGTGGACATGTAGACCCAGAACCACCTGGAAATGTAGAGACACAACCACAGAAGAGACATTGCAAAAACACAAGTGACAGTGACAGTGTACGTAGTCACACAGGTGAGAGGCCTTATTCTTGTGAAACATGTGGGAAAAAATGTACCACCAAGTCAGAATTGACTACTCATACAAGAATCCACACAGGTGAAGGGACATTTTGTTGTAACACCTGTGGGAAAGAATTCCGTTACATGTCAACACTGAGAGAACATTCAAGAAGTCACACGGGTGAGAGACCTTACCCCTGCAATTCTTGTGGGAAAACATTTATCAAAAGGTCACATTTGATTAGTCATACATATATCCACACAGGTGAGAAGCGTTTTTCTTGTGAAATATGTGCCAAAGGTTATACCTATAAAGCAGCCTTGATGATCCATATGAGAACTCACACAGGTGAGAAGCCTTATCCTTGCGAAACATGTGGGAGAAGGTTTGCAACCAATTCAAACATGAAGCTTCACAGAAGAACTCACACAGGTGAGAGGCCGTACACCTGCAACTTTTGTGGGAAAAAGTTTGCCAAAAAGTCAGATTTGAAGAAACATACAAGAATCCACACAGGTGAGAGGCCTTATGCTTGTGAAACCTGTGGGAAATCTTTCAGAGACAATACAAGCCTGACGTATCACAGAAGAACTCACACAGGTGAGAAGCCGTACACCTGCAGCACCTGTGGGAAAAAGTTTACCGACAAGTCAGCCTTCAATAGGCACACAAGAATTCACACAGATAGGGCGGTGTTTAGCTCAGTTGTTGGAGCACCCACTCAATGTGTTCAGACTATAGTCCTCACTGCAGGCGGACCCAGTTTGAATTCCGCGCCGAGCGGCCTCTTCCTTTGCGTCAACCCCCCCCTCTCTGCCTCCCCATTTCCTGTCTCCCTCAACTGTCCTATCAAGTAAAGGCATGAAAACCCCCAAAATATACAAAAAAAATAAAAGAACTCAAACAGGTGTGAAGCCTTATCCTTGTGAAAAATGTGGGGAAAAATTCAGATATTCTTACCAGTCCTCAGCTCATATGAAAACACACACAGTTGAGAAACCGTAAACCTGCAACACCTGTAGAGAAAAAAATGTAATGACCTATCAGTTTTGAGCTGGTTTATTAGAATCCACAGGTGAGAAGCTTTGCTGTCATCAGCCACAAACAAAGAGGTTCATCATCAGCACATACAGAGTTAAGGATCCAAATATGACACTTTCCTGTTCTTCTCATCATCACATGTCATTTTAACATTACTCTGATCTTTATGTTTATTGGACTTCACTTACTCTGTATCTGGTATTCTTGTTAAAGAAAGTTCTTAATTCATAGTCAGCCGTTCTGTTCTATTTGTTTGTTTTTTATCTGACCAACCATTGAATGGAGAAGTCACAGTCTTTGATATGAATTTGACAACATTGATGAATAATATATTTTCACCCTCTCCAAGGGAAGTTCTGTGCATAAATTGTGGTGTATGTGCAACATGTGGAAACAGAGTTAGTGACGTGTTAGTCAGTGAACAGTAGAATCCACTCAGGTGAGAAGCTGCACCTCTGTCACATCTGTGGAGGAAGCTTCAGTCAGACCACACATGTGTATAATGATCCATAAAGATAACAAGTCATAGACTGACTAATGTGTTGGACAGATTTCACACTCAGTTCACAGACAAGGTTTGAAAAAATCATTGTTTTACTTTGAGTCTAGTTTCTAAGAATGTAAATAACTGAGCTGTGAAATATTCATGTCAATATCCTACCACAGTTAAAAATATGATAAATGCCCAGACTGCATGTACATTATACACACTGAAAACCTGAATTGACTCTAGTGCTTCATTTTTACTAGCCAAATATTAATATTCTTTTAATTGAAATACCAGGATTTTACATGTAAACATAACCAGTCGGGAGTTCTCGACGAGATTTAATTGGTAAGATTTATGTCATTTCCTGCAGCTTATGTCACAGCCGTTTATTTCCATCGAAACTTTGAGGCGGAATGAAAAATAATTGACGTTCCTCACCGGAACTGCACAGTGTGACACCCAGCGGAAGTAAACAACGACAGCTCGCTAGCAGCGTTGTGTCTGTGTGGAGCATAATACATCCATGGTGTGGAGTCAGCTTGAAGACGTTCGGTGTGTTCGTATCTCAGAGAAATATTTCAGTGTGGATGAAGCAACGATGTCTTCAGTTGAGTCTCTGAGAGAGTTTGTCACCGAGCGACTAACTGCTGCTGCTGAAGAAATATTCAGAGTCTTTAAACAAACTGTCGTCGAGTACGAGGAGGAGATCGACCGTCAGCGCAGACTGCTGGATATCGTCCTAAAACCAGAGATAAAGCTCCACAGGACAGGTCTGTAAAACCAGGAGCAGAGACACTAGTCTTTGTTGTTGTCATGATTGGAGCAGGTCAGGACCACCGGGGTATGGCAAGCCATTTTAACATTTAAAAGCCAAACTGGATATGTGTTGCAGATAACTGTAATTCAGTTTTGCCTTGTCGAAAAGAATATTTCAGATATCCACAACTATATTCTTCCTATCCACAATTGTCGTTTCAGATATCCACAACTACGTTCTTCCTAGGACAAATGAAGTCACTTTTGCCAGTCACTTTTGCCATTCATGTGTATAGGGTTTGTCAGATATCTACAATTAAGTTGTAGATCCGCTATGTGAATTATATCTGTAACCAAATTACGACTACTACTACCAGTTTGAGATATCTACAATTTGATTCTGACTAGTCATAATTCCATTTCAAGATATCTTTAATTCACCTCAATTAAAGGGACAACGAGGAGTTTCTCCATCGGCAGAACGAAAAATTCCGCGACAATAAAAAAAATGTTTCATATTAATGTGGATGAATCTACACTTGTTAATGGGCCCATTTTCGATAAATATATTGTTTTGTCTCTCTCATTATTTTGTTATTATTAGTGGTGGCTGAAATGCTGGTCGAGCCGACCAGCTTTCTTTACTTTCGGTTTCGTGGCGAGTCATGAGAATAACGCTGCCGAATCGCCGTTTATGGTCGGAACTACGACGGTGTGTGATCGTCTTCTAACCTCTGACTTTAATTCTTGATGAATGAAAACATGAGTCTGTCTTGCGCCGGTCAAAGGATTTCACGGTGCGCACAGAGGCTCAAAATGTAGTGTGAAAACGCTTCGCTTTTCCAAAACTCCTTGTTGTCCCTTTAAAGATATCTATTCTAGGCTGCATGTCCCTTTTCAGATATCTTTTTTTTTTTTTTTTAAAGTATATTTTTTGGGCTTTTATGCCTTTATAGATAGTACAGTTGAGACAGACAGGAAATGGGGAGGCAGAGAGAGGGGGGATGACATGCAGCAAATGGCGCCCGACTCGGGACTCGAACCGGGGCCGACCGCAGCGAGGACTGTGCCTCTATACATGGGGCGCCCGCTCTAACCACTACGCCACGCGACGCCCCCCCTTTTCAGATATCTTAACTTAAGTTAGGCGAAATGACGTTGTAGATATCTGTAACTGGAATTATGACTAGTCAAAATGACGTTGTAGATATCTTAAACTGGAATTTGTAATAGTCGTAATTCAGTTACAGATATCCGTAATTTACATAGCGGGGTACGCCCTGGACAGGTCGCCAGTCTATCGCAGGGCTAACAAGACAGACAGCCAGACTCTCATTCACACCTATGGGTAATTTAGAGTCGCTGATTAACCTAACCTGCATGTCTTTGGTCTGTGGGAGGAAGCTAGAGTAACCGGAGAGAACCCACGCATGCACAGGGAGAACATGCAAACTCCACACAGAAGGGCCCCAGCTAACCACTGCACAACTATGCCGCCAAATAAATAAATAAATAAATACACATTGGCACTGACATTGGGTTGCATCACATCATTGACTCTAAACTAATAACAGCTCATGATATGAGATGTCAAAATACTTTTTTTCTTTTTTTTTTCCACCATCACAAAAACCACCTCTGTCCCATGTCTCCTTGTTGTTCCAGAGCTCCCACAGAAACATGTCTGTAAGGAGGAGTTTGTTCTCTCCAGTCTGGACCAGGAGGAGCCAGAGCCTCCACAGATTAAAGAGGAGGAGGAGGAGGTCTGCAGCAGTCAGGAGGGAGAGCAGCTGCTACTGAAGCAGGAGACTGACACCTTTATGTTGACTCCTACTCATGAGGGAAGTGACCACAGAGAACCAGAACCAACCAGTGACCAGCAGCTCCTCTCTCACAGCTCTGCTGTAGCTGAGAGCCAACATCAGGAAGGAAGTGGACATGTAGACCCAGAACCACCTGGAAATGTAGAGACACAACCACAGAAGAGACGTCACACAAACACAAGTGACAGTGACAATGTACGTGGTCACACAGGTGAGAAGTCATACACCTGCAACACCTGTGGGAAAAAGTTTACTCGCCCGTCAGATTTGATAAGGCATACAAGAATCCACACAGGTGAGAAGCCTTTTTCTTGTGAAATGTGTGGCAAAGATTTAACCCGTAAAACACACTTGGTGAATCATATGAGAACCCACACAGTTGAGAGGCCTTATTCTTGTGAAACATGTGGGAAAAAATGTACCACCAAGTCAGAATTGACTACTCATACAAGAATCCACACAGGTGAAAGGACATTTTGTTGTAGCACCTGTGGGAAAGAATTCAGTTACATGTCAGCACTGAGAGAACATTCAAGAAGTCACACGGGTGAGAGACCTTACACCTGCAACTCTTGTGGGAAAGCATTTACCAAGAAGTCACATTTGATTAGGCATACATACCTCCACACAGGTGAGAAGCGTTTTGCTTGTGAAATATGTGACAAAGGTTATACCTATAAAGCAGCCTTGATGATCCATATGAGAACTCACACAGGTGAGAAGCCTTATCCTTGCGAAACATGTGGGAGAAGGTTTGCAACCAATTCAAACATGAAGCTTCACAGAAGAACTCACACAGGTGAGAGGCCGTACACCTGCAACTTTTGTGGGAAAAAGTTTGCCAAAAAGTCAGATTTGAAGAAGCATACAAGAATCCACACAGGTGAGAGGCCTTATGTTTGTGAAACATGTGGGAAATCTTTCAGAGACAATACAAGCCTGACGTATCACAGAAGAACTCACACAGGTGAGAAGCCGTACACCTGCAGCACCTGTGGGGAAAAGTTTACCGACAAGCCAGCCTTCAATAGGCACACAAGAATTCACACAGATAGGGCGGTGTTAAGCTCAGTTGTTAGAGCACCCACTCCATGTGTTCAGACTATAGTCCTCACTGCAAGCGGACCCAGTTTGAATCCCGCGCCAAGTGGCCTCATCCTGTGTGTCAACCCCCCCCTCTCTGCCTCCCCATTTCCTGTCTCCCTCAATTGTCCTATCAAGTAAAGGCATGCAAACCCCAAAAATATAGGCCTACTTAAAAAAAAGAGAGAGAAAAAAACAAGTGAGAAGGCTCATCCTTGTGAAATATGTGGGGAAAGATTCAGATATCCTTAGCACATATGAAAACACACAAAATCCGTAAACCTGCAACACCTGTCGAGAAAAAATGCGGTGACCAATCAGTTTTGAGCTGGTTTATTAGAATCCACAGATGAAAAGCAGGTCTGTCATCAGCCACAAACTAAAGCCGTTTTCCCACTAAAATTAGCGGGTCGACGCGGGTTTTTTAAACGCGGGTCGACCCGCTAACAATCGGCATTTGGCACCTTTCCCATTGACCAAAATGAGCCGAGTCTGACCCCCCGCTGGGGGACCAGACAGAGCATAAACCAGTCCCCCGCTCTCATCCGCGGTGCAAGAGACACACACAGTCATGCCACAGCCGCCCGCCGCGGAGTGTCCGTCCGCCGAGGCAGACGAGGTGTCTGGCCGACCTGAGCACCAGGACCACGGCGCGGAGGACAGCGAGTCTGCCGCGGCCATGTGACGGACGTCCGCGACACAACACATCAGTTAAACACACTGTCGTTTCTTTTTTTTCAATCGTTTTTGGTCAGTGTTATTTGATCTTTTGATCCCAGTCTCGAATGAGAGCAGAGTGGAGCAGAGCTTTGTTTTGGTACGTGATAAGAGACGTGACCGGCGCGATGACGTGGCGTCACGTAACGTTCAGTGTCATCACGTAAATTAGCGGGTTGACGCGGGTCTGGCGTTCCCACTGCAAGCCGTTCGGAGCCGAGCCGATTAAAGGCGATTTTAACCCGCGTCGCTTGCCGAGTCGTTTGACCCGCGTCGACGCGGGTCGACTCGGCTCGGTGCGCCTTTCCCACTGCCACCAAAAGCCGATTGTTAGCGGGTTTAAACGGGTTTTTTGACCAGTGGGAAAGGGGTATAAGAGGTTCATGATCAGCACATACAGAGTTAAGGATCCAAATAGGGCTGACCCAAAGCTTCGTTCGTTGCCATGGTAATCGATCATGAAGTCCGTGATCGATTTCTTTTTTTTTTACTTTCTTCCTTTTTGACATTGGTTCTCAAAGGCAATTGTTACATTAAAATCAGTAGGCTACTTAGCATCCTGGAAACCTGCCTAGTGTTTGTTTGCCATTACTTTCATTATTTCCGCTACGATTGCACACACACACACCCCCCCCCCCCACCCCCCGGTCAGACGTCCTCTCGTCTTCATGTTTATTAGACTTCACTTACTCTGTATCTGGTATTCTTGTTAAAAATGTTCTTAAATCTCACTCAGTCGTTTGTTTTTGTTTTTTATCAGACCAACCATTGAATGGAGAAGTCACAGTCTTTGATATGAAATTGACAACACTGAAGAATAATATATTTTCACCCTCTCTAAAGGAAGTTCTGTGCATAAATTGTGGTGTATGTGCAACATGTGGGAACAGAGTTGATGTGAACAGTAGGTAAGAAGCTGCACCTCTGTCACATCTGTGGAGGAAGCTTCAGTCAGACCACACATGTGGTAAGACATAATGATCCATACAGATAACAAGTCATAAACTGACTGGACGTGTGGGAGTCTAGTTTCTAAGAATGTAAATAACTGAGCTGTAAAGTATTGGTGTTAACATTTCTATACTCTACCACACATGTGATAATGGATCCAAATGGCCCAGACTGCATGTACATTGTAGACACTGAACACCTGAATTAAACAAGTAATCTCTGACTAGTGCCTCATTTTCTGTTAAACATACTAATACTATGCAATGTTAACTAGATAATTGATATTCTTTTAATTCACTGTATTAACAGGACTTGGATGTGTTTGTCACTTTTGAATATAATTTTACTGAAAACTAGAATTAGAATTTAATACATCATGAAACATTCTAATTCCACTTTGGTCATAGAGGCAATTGTATGTTATAGCTTTTGTTTTTCATACATAACAATACATGAAGTAACTTTTTATCAGGGGTGCAAACTCATCAGGGGTAAAAAAGGTGACAAGATACCGACCCCCTAGGGGGGTCCGGGGGCATGCTCCCCCGGGGAAATTTTTTTAAAAACCAACTTTAAAGGTGAATTTACAGTCAATTTTAGCATGAGACTAGGGTCCAGATTTACTCAGGTTTGCACAGCTTTTGCTCCTGTTAAACCTGCACAATCTGTCTCTCTGTGTTTGGTTTTGAAACATGTGAAGGGGGTCTTCAGCCTTTGCAGGTTTAGCATGAGCAAAAGCTGTGCAAAACTTGGAGAATCTGTCCCTTGATGTCCATCAGATGAACCTTGCAAACCTTGCCTTCAAACTAAATAATAATTTAATACAGACTGACTGGTTCATTGTGAAACATTTATTTATTGATGTAAATGTGTTTTCTGTACGTAGGCTATGCTCCAAGGTAGCGCTGCTCTTTCTGTCCAATAACACACATGAAGCTTAAAAATGCCATAGGCTACGTAAAACATATTAAGCGGCAATATGTATTTAAAAGATGTTCAAGCAAACGGTTCGGTTCACGGTTTTGTGGTCATGGTTTTCGGTTCGGTTTCGTATACTTTGATCGTTGGGAAAATCAATCATGTCTTGTATATTCAGGTTAAAACTGAAAGAATGAGGCAGTCTGACATCTGATACATCATTGTGACAGTCTGAGGTTAAAAGTAGGTGATCTGGCGGCAAGAGAGGAGACATTGATAGTTCCAACATGTTTTTAATTTACTGGGCAAATAAAGTTGTCTAACAAATGCTAAGAACAATTAGATATTCACTGAAATATATAACCTATATTTATTAATTGTGGTTCTTACAAAAAATATATCTTATAAAATATAAAAGCTAAAATGTCTCTTAAAGCTCTGCCCCTTTAATTAGTGCATACTAAATAATTTAACTTTAGCCTACTACTACTACTACTTTACAACCACATTATTTACCAGCAACATAAAGTGAAACAGAGGCAGAGGTTTTCCTGCCACAGTCAGTCAACCTCCTCCTGCTCCTCCTCCTCCTCCTCCTCCTCCTGCTGCTGCTGCTGCTGCTGAACAGGTCGCTCTGGAGCTAGTCTCGCTCGCCAGACCCTCCTCCAGAGAAGAGGGAGACACTGGAGCTAATAAATGCTAAACGCGCTAATCGCTAATTGGCCGCGATCG
Organism: Trachurus japonicus; assembly: GCF_045865225.1. Taxonomy (NCBI): domain Eukaryota; kingdom Metazoa; phylum Chordata; class Actinopteri; order Carangiformes; family Carangidae; genus Trachurus; species Trachurus japonicus. The sequence goes on along the minus strand of NW_028220955.1, from coordinate 13,445 downwards.
CGATCATCACACACACGCGGTCCCATACAGCGCATCTTCTTGCTCCGACTCTTTCACTCGCCATGCTCAAAAAGTCGCGTTAGTTAGTCTGTATTAAAAGTGAAGCTTCAGGTGTGTATTGCTGGACAGAAGAGGAGCGCTGCCACCACTCGTTGTCATCCAGATAAGGTGCATGCGCCTTAAAGAGACAGGTGCTCGGCTCGCCTCGCCTCGCCTCGCCGGACCCCCCCCCCCCTTTCAAATTTTTTTTATTGCGGATTTACACGAATCACACAAATGACCAATTTGGGATCCAAAACGGCGAATTTCGCCGAAAGGTGACAAGTTTGCACCCCTGTTTTATGGTTTATGGTTGTGTGGTTTTTGGTTCAGCCTGCCAAATCTATGATATAAAATAAAGAATTAAATTAAATTGAATATGTAACTAGACCGAGTTCAGGCTAAGGCCTTGAGAGTCTGTAATGGTGCCTTTACTCCCTGCTTTACTTATTGAAATGAGAGAATCGCCACTGGAAATCAGGAGGAAAGTTCTGCCTCAAGGTGTCTACTAGACAGTTCCTGGGAGTTTACAGGTAGGCCTAATGGAAAGAAGCTAAAAAAAAATCATCGTATAAAGCAATTGGCGAGGGATTTTGGAGTAGAGTGGCAAAGAATGGCATGTTTGGTCTCTTGTTCCGCCTTGGTTTCTTCCTGAACCTGAGGTTTTGCTGTCTTTCCTTGAAGAAAGGAGAAATATTCAGTAGAGATGTGATAATGATCCAGAATCAGTTTGAAGGATTCATGAACATTTTTACTGATGGTTCAAAGGATCCTGTCTCGGGGAATACTGGGGCTGGGATATTTGTTGCAGATGAGAATCTTCAATTCAGCATTTGCTTATCAGACAAATCCGTTTTCTCTGCTGAACTGTGGGGCAATTCTAAAAGCTTTGGAATGGATGAAGCAAAATAAGCCTCAGAACAATGTTATTTGTTTAGATTCTGCTGCCGCTTTGGTGGCTCTAGTACCCACATAGCAGACGGGTCTGGGCCAGATCTGGCAGCAAGCCGGCACTTCTGGCCCACTGCTGGCATGGCAAGTGGTATGTGGCCCGAATGTGGGCCAGATCTGGCAATGGTGGCACGGTTTATGTATGGCATGCCAGATGTGGGCCGGTTATGTTTGAGTGTATGTGGCCCATAACTCACACCCCAATAATCCACTTGTTACTTTAAGTTAGTGCATCAACCCACTATCCATCAAAACCTTTATTTCTTGGAAATATTCTGCCTTAGTCTGAAGGATTTTCCCAAAACCTAAGTTCTGCTGTGTCTATGTTTTGGGCGGGGATCTGTGTTTTCCCAGTGACAGAGCGCAGCAGACTGTTAACATCTCTCTCTTTTTTTTTTAAATACAAACATCTCTCCCTTACGAAAATGTACTTAAGAGTTACTATAGTTCACTATAATAATTGTAAAGTGTCCTATAGTGAGGTTATAGTGTTCTATGGTACGTGTTGCCAGCATTGGCATTTATTATAGTTTATTCTATAGTGCTATTTTGTTTGCTATGGTAGTTTTAAAATATTCCAATAGTAACTTTTCTTTTTAGTATTCCTGTAGTATATTAAATAGTATGGCTATAGTACATTCTATAGTGTTCCTGTAATTGTTTTTCAAGCACACTATAGAACATTACTTAAGTAATCCTATAGTGTTATTATATTAGATGTGTAGTATTACTATGATGTTTGTTAAAGTATCACTGTAGTGTTTTCTGTTTGTTTTCATAGTATTTTTAAAATAATTTTAAATAGTATAACTGTAGCATATTATACTCTTTCTGTAGTTTTTTTTTAACAGACCACAAAATGTACACTCTCAGAAATAGCTACAGTACGAGTCCATTTCTGTCCCCTCAGGTACAACAATCTACATTAATTTACTCCATAGGACTCATTATTGGACCTCAAGGTAACTAGGATGTAGGCTTTTTGAGGACCAAAAAGGTATGTTCCCAAGCAGTAAAGGAACATTTACTGTTTCTTATGTTTAGTTACCACAGAAGGTTTTTTTTTTTTTTTTTAAAGTAAATATTAACATGTTAATAAAATATTAATTTTGCTTTAACTTCTGAGCTACAGTTGAATTAGCCTTGAAATAATAGAAATATTTTTTGGAGCAGATATGAAGCAATGTTGATAAAATTATCCAGTCAATTCTGTAATTTTGATATAATACTGACTGTAAGAAAATTAAAAACAAGAAAGGACATCACTTCTGAACATTTTGACACTAAAATGGCAATTTTCAGACGGACACATCAGGAGAAAATGATCCATGTTTGTCACAGGCCTGCCTCTGGCTCAACAACACACTCTCGCGAGATTTGCCACAGATCTCCTAGGCAACGTCCAACAAACGTTCCGGGGGATATGGGGGGGAGGGGCTGCTCTCTGTTGCTGGGGTAACCAGCTCTACTTTTGGCTGTTGGACTTGGCAGTTGACCAACGACCAACGGTCGCCGAGGATTTTCGCATTTCAGCAGCTGGCAGAGAAGAAATATTAGCAATGGCACTCGCTGTCCCTTTGACAGAGGAAACATGAAAAAGGATGCGTGAAACTGGCGTGGATGTGACCGGAGAGGAGGCGCAGAGATTCAGAGGTAACTAAATTTAAGTTAATTAAATTTAACTGGAGTGTCATGTCCGTTGACAAAACGTTAGCGACTTAGCGTTAGCATTAGCTTTAACATTATTGCCTGGCAACACAAAACGGGCCTGTAGCTCGCCCGTTAACGTTGTTAAGTTAAAGATAACGTAACCTAACTTGGTTTTCAAAGTGGGGCAGTGTGTTGCTTGCTTGCAAAAGATTTTCCTCCTCTCAGTAACATTAAGTTATGTCAATTCGCGCTAACGTTAGCCGTCAGCTAATGTAAAATGCAGCTTCAGAGCTCTGAAAAAAAAAGTCTGGCGGCGCATGTGACAGCTTTTTGGATCGTGTGTGTGTGTGTGTGTGTGTGTGTGTGTGTGTGTGTGTGTGTGTGTGTGTGTGTGTGTGTGTGTGTGTGTGTGTGTGTGTGTGTGTGTGTGTGTGTGTGTGTGTGTGTGTGTGTGTGTGTGTGTGTGTGCGTACTGCCTGCCTGCGTGTGTGAAGAGCCGTGCCGCTCCCACCAGGAGCGATAAAGTTTAAACTCTTGGTTTGACTGTGTCAGTGACAGTGACTAGCTGTCAGACTAGTTATAAACTATGTCCTCAAGTGTTTCCTGTGGTGGACACACTGGACAGTGGCCTGTCAGATGTATGACAGCTTCAGGAGGACAAAGTTCTCCATTCACAACGTCGCCTGTTTTATGATTTGTATAAAGGTTGAAGTGGATACATAGGCATTTATTTAATACACTAATCAAATGATAGTGTTGTTTTGAAAAATTAACAAAACGTGGGCTGTGGGTTCTCAAACTGTTGATCTGGATAAAATATGATAGAGGAAATACTGAATGTTGTTGAATTTAATTTATCACAGCTAAGGCATGCTTTGGTTAGGGACAAGCTAGTAATATCTCCCTAGTTAAATTAGCTGAGTTTATCTTGACTACTTTCCTGTCAAGTGTGCAGCTATTTCATCTCCCTCTGTTTACTTTTTTCAGATAATGATGTGGATGGTGAAACAGCTGAGTGAGGCCTTTCAGACACCATGGTGCCCATTTCAAGGGTCGTTGAAAAAGCAGATCAAATTCAGTTAATTCATCAACAATCTCAAGGGGCCAGTCACTTCAAGGTGAGTGTGTGCATGATGCTTTCAGAGCTTTCCTTAGTTATGTTTATATGTCTGTAACGAAGCTTGTCAAAAGGTAGAAACTGCAAGAACCAGCTGGAAAAACATGTCTTAGGTCACCCAACCCATCTTGATAAAAAAGAACGCAACTCAATCCAAGTCAAGGACACAGTTAACTTGGTTGTTAGCTATAATTTGGACATAATGATTACTGTTTAAAGTCAGATATATTTGTAAGCAACCCCCCGCCCTCTCTCTCTCTCCCTCTCAAAACTCTCAGATGGCATCAATCGTTCATGGTGAGAACCCATCCTCCATCGAGGCTCACGTGAAGGTCCAGCATAGCCAGTACCAGAAGATGCACCCAGATACCAAGGACACCAACTGTGGTAAGTGAAAACGTATCTTAAAGTGATAGTTGGGATTCAGAATAGAATGTTAATTTGATATTTACATTTAAATTAAATTATTTTTATTTTTACACAGTCTGCGTGAAGCACTGGAGTGTCCGGCCCACACCCGGTCGTCCCTAGCAACAGGAGCCTGGAGGGCTGTGCTGTGAAGTTTTCCATGCTCGTCGCGGCATAGCCAGCATTTTTATATTTTTGGGACTTTTTTTGCCTTCAGTGGAAAGCACAGTCGAGAGAAAGACAGGAAATGGGGAGTCAGAGAGAGGGGGAACGACATGCAGGACAGGGCCGTCCAATGCAGGACCCGAACCGGGGCTGCCCGCTGAGGAAAAGGGAAAATACACCGGCCTAAAACTGCCTTGTTCAGATATCCATGTAGTTAACTTACTTCTGTCCATTATCATTATTACTGAAGTGTTAAGTTGCATGAGTTCATTTTGTGTTCAACATACAGATTTGTACAGAACCATCCCATCCTTAGTTGTACACTTTTTTTAACACTACAAAATCATTTTTCCCTCTCCTCAGCATGGTGCAGCTGGAGAATGCAAGGCAGCTAGCCTACTTTGTAGGAATGTGGCATGGCCAGTACATTGTGTTATCAGTGTTATCAACACTCAGCTTCAGTGAGTACATTTAAATTGAAATTATTAATACCCAGGGGGCAAAATTCCAGTTTTTTGGAAAACAGACACGGAGCGTTGTAAAAGGTTTGACACCAGAAATGATATCTAGGAACTTTAAGGATTAAAACCTGGGTGGACAACCCGGTCAACTAGCTGCTGGAAAGCTACAGGGGCCAAAACCCCTTTCTTGGGCAATTTTGCTGGCAAAATTATGTAAGTGCACATATTTAGGTATTGGCACAGAGTATCTTGACACATAGGGGGAGGCATGAAGAAAAGATTCTGGGGTTTGTTGCAAGTCAATTTTAAGATATCACCCTCAACATCCCCAAAAATGGAAGCTTATGAATAAAGGAAGTTTTCTATATACACGTTAAGCATAGATATTCTCCATAAAGTGCTGAAAAATAATAATTTTCATGAGAATTTGTCAGGCGAACAGTACATTTTTTTTGGTCTTTTTTGGGATGTTGAGGGTGATATCTTAAAATTGAGCTGCAACAAACCCCAGAATCTTTTTTTCATGCCTCCCCCTATGCATCAAGATACTCTGTGCCAAATTTTATAGTATTTTTTATATTTTATTATTATTCAATTTTATAGCCCAAGAAAGGGGTTTTGGCCCCTGTAGCTTTCCAGCAGCTAGTTGACCGGGTTGTCATCCCAGGTTTTAATCCTTGAAGTTCCTAGATATAATTTCTGCTGTCAAACCTTTTACAACGCCCGTGTCTGTTTTTTTGCTTTACCCCCTGGGTATAAATAGATAAAATTGAATTATGACTGATAATAATTTTTCTTTGTTGTTGTTCTTTGTCTGGTTGCAGATCCACAGTAAACACCTGATTGAGACCCTGGGATTCTACAGGAGGATTGATGACAACACCTGCTCAAAGTTGCAGTTTCCTGAACATCGCATGATGCTCTGTCCCACCTGTCTTCACTCAAGTCTGGACCCAGTGACTCAGACACCAGTCTTGTCAAGACTGATTACAGGTAAGCAGTGGTTAAGTTGCCAAATGCCAAAAAAAAATCAATTTTTAATAAGCTAATACAGCTGGTCAGTTATGTACGTTGTACGTATGTATGTTGTTTGAGGAGATGTATTTAGGTTGTCTTAGCTAGCTCATTGGTGCTCAATTTAACAACAGATTGCTGAGTTTATCTCTGTGTGGGCACCATGCTCAGGTACTGCAGCACTTTAACTTTTGCATTGTTTCTGTTTTCTCATTGCAGAGAGGATCGTGCCAGTCTGAACACCTGATGAACAACAGGAGTCTCAAGCAGAGCTGGTGACTGGCGAATCCTTTTAGTTCCAGTTTCTTGAACACCATGTTGAGCACCCTATACAGCCAAGACTGGACTCAGTCAGTACGTTTACATGACACTTGAAAAAACCGAATTATTGCCTTAATCCGACTATAACTGGACAACTGAAGTGCATGTAAACACCTTAGTCCGACTGAAATCGGAGTTGAGAACTCCGATTAAGACACCCAGATAATGCGATTGGAATTAGATTTTCTCCGTCATGTATACACCTTAGTCGGAGTAGAACTGGACAATGCATGTGTTCATGCTCCACAACCGTAGAGACGGCACCAAGTGGAGCAGAGAAGCCGCCCGAACCCGGCAAAGTAAAGAAAAAAACCCAACATCAGCGCCGATTCAATGCATTTCACACAGCGCAACCAGCAAGAGTGTTTTATTTATTAAAAAAAAAAGAGAGAGAGAGAAAGATGAAAAAAGGAAGCCCGTATCCTATTCTCAGCGTGAATAGGCTCTATGCACGCATCACTTCCGCATTTGGCATAAGGATGGTAGGTCACATCCGGCGCGGACCCTTCCACTTCCGGTTCAGCGTCGGGCAGATCGAGGGAGAAAACAATGCAGTCGGATTCAGGCAATTTTACTCGTTGTTTGTTAGAGTTACCAAAAATCACCGTCAATGATGTGCGTAGGATTGTCCGGGCGAGTAGCAAAACACCACAGAGTAAACTTGAAAAGGGATTCAAGTTTTATGTGTCATCCTATCTCTGCAATTTTGAAGGTAAGTTGCTAACGCTAATTCTAGCTAGCATGAGCAGGAAACCCAATGCTAATGTTACAGCTTTGTTGCTTTATAATGATCCGTCTTGCTTCAGATTAATCGTATAAGTGCGTCTAATTTAATGTATTTGTATTTTTTTTTTATGAAAGTATCAGGGAAAGATAGGGCTACAAATCAGATCTCTGTGAGAGCTCACTGCTACCGCTCTATGAAGAAAGCAGAGGCGCCACACCAGCTGAGAGTAGGATTAGATTAAGTGACATGTTCTGTCACGTTCACAGTTCTGTTGAACATGTTCAGTGTTCTGGTCAGTATGAGTTTAACCCTCAATGTTACTACACACTTGAACTTTGATGACCACAGGCAAAGATGTTATCTTTGCAGTGGCAATCATGAGCTCAAACAGTGGTAGTCTAATGCAGTTACAGAGTAGCTGAGTGCCTTGTAGTTGATCTGCTCTATAGTAAACAAATATGAGTTTGTTTTAATTAAATAAAATTAAACAATTATGATTGATGTCTGCAATACAACAAAAATATTCTACATACTCAGCTATTCTTCAGACTGCATGTTCTCATTCAAAACTGTCCTGTCATCTTTACTTCTTTCCTAACATATGGCTCTTACTTTATCGCCTAGTACTAGGCAAGAGGCAGTCGGAGCAAAACCTGCACTTTACTGTTGTTAGTCCTGCGTCATTCACCAAATCCCCTGTCACATTTCTGAAAAGTAGGCAAAACGTGAGTGGTGTGAGACAATATAGTCAAGTGATAAAGGACAGTAGTGACATTGGACATTAGATGAGTGCCTTGAAAACTGTTAGCAGTAGAGAACAGGTTTTGCTCTGCTGGAGACCCTCTTCTTTTCAAAATCCATTCATTTTTGTTTCTGTGTATTTTAGATGACATTATGTGATTCTCAGCCAGTTGTGCTGGTTAAGAGCAACTGCTCTTGTGTGGCTGGTTGTGGAATGTGCAACCATTTGGTTGCGCTGCTTTATCAGACAGCCCATTACTCTGAGTGTGGGATGTCTGTCGTGCCTCCTGTACTCTCGTGCACCGAGACGGAACAGAAGTGGCATAAGCCCAGAACAATGGTTTGTATCATTATAATATCTAACAATTTTATCACTTGTATCTAATACTTGTATCACAGTCTCTTTCCTCATCCACCAAAACAGGGAGTGAAGCCAGGACCTGTGGATGCCATGGTTGTGGTGAAGCCCAAACCAGGTGCCTCCTCAGCAAGTGGAATTAGGTATGTAGTATCCAATTAAACAGGCAGGCTATAATGTTACTGAAAAATAAAAAATGTTAATAAATGTTATTGATTGCCTCCTAATGTCATTTCAGATCTACACTTTACAAGGGCTACAGTGGTGAGCTCCCAGTCCCCTCAACCCTCAATCCTGGCTCTGCGTTATACTGACATGACACCTGAGTCGCTTCCATTAATTTGCACAATGAACATTTCCCTGATAAAACAAGTGCAGACTCCATATTTGGCAAGGTACAGGCTGGCTCTCCTCTCTCCTATCAACATCCACCACCTCCATCTGACTGCGTCGTTACACATGAGGATGCACCCCCTTTCCCTAGAGTGCCACTGGAGGGTTACAATTTAAATCCAAGCGAGTGTTCATACGTGCCAACACATCATGAAGCGCTACAACTAATGTCAATGTCTGTCACTTTGTCACAATCACACCGTATCGAAGAGGCAACAAGAAGGCAAAGTGCATCAACTGAATGGCATGCTCTGAGGAAAGAAAGAGTGACTGCGTCGCATTTCAGGGAGGTAAGCCACGTTAGAGGTCCAAGCTCAGGAGAGAACCTGGCTGAAAGAATCATCCGTGGCACACGACAAACTCATCACATGAAGAGAGGACTGGAAATGGAAGCGGGTGCCTTAAAGGATTATGCAGTTCTGAAAAACGTGAACTTGACAAAGTGTGGTCTCGTGATTCATCCACACGCACCTTGGCTGGGTGCATCACCTGACGGGCTTGTTTATGACCCACTTGAACGGCCATCATTCGGTCTAGTGGAAGTTAAATGCCCCAATGCACCAAGCTACATCGACTGCAAGTTCCTCACAGCTGACCATGGCGTACTTAAGCTAAAAGAAAGCCATTGTTATTATTGGCAAGTCCAGGGACAGTTACTGATCACAGGTATGGAATGGTGTGATTTTGTTATCTGCGCCCATGACGACATTTTTGTGCAGCGCATTTACAGAAATAGCAGTGTATTGAGCTCTCTGAAACAGAGGTGTGATTTGTTTTTCTTTTATACATACCTGTCAAAATACCTGTCCATGTGCAAGTAATTGAATGGACACAATACTGTGCCTATGATGACATGTTTGTGCAGCGCATTTACAAAAATAGCAGTATATTGAACTCTGACAGTGAGAGGTGATTTGTTTTTCTTTTACACATGATGATAATACCTCTGTATGCACAAGTAATGGAACGGACAAAAAACTGAGGACATGAATTCATGCATTAATTTGTTATTTTATTCTGCCAACCGTATAGTATGTTGTATTCTGTCAAATGTAAGATAAGAAGTAAAAAACATTACATAAAATTCATTATAATGCACCTTGGCATCACAGCCTATTTTTTTTTTACATAAAGGGTTCTCTTTCCCCCACCTTTCAATCAACAGGTTTCATTCACAGTATACACAACAATAAATCATGTCACACACCACAGTCTGTAGAAAATGAATCTGATGAAAAGGCAAAGATATATCTCAGAACATGCAGAGTTAATACAACTGTTAACTCTGAAAGTAACCTTATGTGATCACATACAGAACACAGTGTTTCCACAGTTCCCAGGACTACAGATACTTATTTCATTAAAAATAAACTAAACCCCTATTTCCTTTTTCTAGTGGAGTGGATCAATAAATTAATTGATCACTGCAGATCTAGTGATCAGATGTCTTTGTATCCTTCATTCTCTGTGTGTTTAATTCTGTTACTCCTCAGTCTGGTGGAGGTGATGAGAGCTTGGCCAACTTCAAGTGGAGAAACAGTGTGTGTGTGTGATTAACCCCTGGATTCTCAACATTCTAGCCCACAGTCAGGCACAGAGCTGCTGGAGCAGATGGACGTTATTTGCTACCTTTAGGTTCTAGTATGTAATTGACCTCTGACCCCTCACCAGCAACCTGTTGAAGCAGCTTTACAGCACAGCGTTATTCACAGTATAGACAACAATAAATCATGTCACACACTCTAGTCTATAGAAAATGAATCAGATGAAATCTCAGAAAGTAACAGTATGTGATCACATACAGAACACAGTGTAAAGAGTTCATTGTAAGGTTAGAACTAACATTTCTCAGGTGACTTTACACAAATTAAAAACTATATATACATATTACACTGCCATTCGTCTGTCACTGCATCACATTAGCGGTTGTTTGCCCAGGCTTTAACCAGTGGCCGATTTTGATAATTCACCAACAGACAGGCAACTGTGTATAGTTGGTTGATGCTGCCTGTGAGTGAAAGGGGTATCACTGTGCTGAAGATCTTGTGCTCTTTCACCCTTCGAATCAGACGCTCCACGTGGACTCTCAGTCTTGCGATGGACTGTGTCTTCCTGACCTCTGGCCCAGACAGCTGTGATCTCTTGGACAGAAAGGTAGGGATGTGGACTTTGCAGCTGACACAGTCTTCCACCACAAAGCCCTTGTCCACCATTATGGCCATAGCCGGGTTTAAGAGGGCCACAATGCCAGACTGCTTCAAAATCTCCTTGTCACTGATGGCACCTTCATAGAGTGATGACACGAAGGTTATTGCACCATGTGGGGCCATCCCTATAAGTCCCTTAAAAGTGCAGTGGGATTTGTAGTTGGAGAACACCTCACTCTGAAGAAGCAGTGAATTTGGTGTTTGGCAATGCAGTTCCGTACAGTCCAAAATCACCTGTGTGTCATGGTAGTCCTGAAATATGTCTGGCAGGTGAGCTTTCACAGTCTCCTCATCAAGCCAGATGCCCACAGCTCCAAGTACTGTATACAGAAAGTTTGCCCATGTGTTGATAATACGGCTCACAGTGGATTGGTGGATTTTAAATCTGTGGGCCAGATCCTTCTGCAGCAGACCCAATGACAAATAATTCATGAAAAGAAAAAATTCATCAATGGGCTGGAGAATCTGAAAACAATAAGATATTGTATATATTATTATTGCCTTATTAGAAGAAACACATTCTGATATAGTGATTAATTTGAAAATATGATGGTGTAATATGCTTCATAAGAACAACAAGAAAGTATTCACCGTTGCTTTAACTGTTTGAGGGACCTCATCAGTCTTCCCCACACCCTGTGCTCTTGTCACCCGTATGATCTTGTGGGTGGCTGGCTCTATCTGCTTCCAGAACGCCATCAGGTGGGCCTGACTTGCAAACCTGTGGGATGTGGAAAAATATGTATTTGATGATGTTAATTGTCCATACTCCACAGTAAGTTAAAAATCCTTTCATCCTCATACAACAACATACATACAGTCAAGGCAAGTTTATTTGTATAGCCCATTTTTACAGTTAATCTCAAAGGGCTGAGTAGTGTGGACATATTAACATATTATCCCACATCCCACAGGTTTGCAAGTCAGGCACACCTGATGGCATGATAGAGCCAGCCACCCACAAGATCATACGGGTGACAAGAGCACAGAGTAACAATGGTGAATACTTTATTACACCATCATATTTTCAAATTAATCACTATATCAGAATGTGTTTCTTCTAATAAGGGAATAATAATATATATCTTATTCTTTTCAGATTCTCCAACCCATCAATGATTTTTTCTTGTCAACTGTGAGCCACAATATCAATAGATTTGTGTATTTTCAAAGTATGTCCTGCTAGAACAGTTTTCCAGGATCTCTAATCCTGCCTTTAATCTGACACCGTAAATATATTTATAATTTACCTAGTGAAGAACCTTATGTCCTCATCTGATGCAGCAAACCGCCCCAGACAGAACTTGCTGCTGATTGTCATGTCTTCAATATGTCGTCGGAGCCTGGCGATTTCTGCGTTTAGTTCCTCCACATGCTCCAGGGATAAATCCAGCGCAGCAGGCTCTGTGCTGGCACAGTAGTCATGGTCAGGATATTCCACAGGTGGGTCATCGTCGCCGGTCTCCATTGCCTCCGTGTTTGGTCGCTCTGTCCTCTCCCAAACTCCGGGACGTGGAGCTGGGAGGGTGAAGCTGTTCCAGGTAAAAAGCATTGGAACAGCTCCTCTCCTCAGGCGTCTGCGTCCAGCTGGGGTTGGAGGCTCGATCAAATCTGTGAGCTGGAAATGTCGGCTGCAGACTCGGGAGCTTTCTTTAACACGGAAGTCATCTCGCCTGATGTTAATAATCCATCGCCTCTGTAACTCCCTGTCTTTCGGAAACGTGTGGAAACTTAGGACGGAGTTACACGTCGCCGATGCTGTGCATTGCGGCACACAACAGTGGTGGCTGGACGTGCTGTCCTGTCGCCTTTGAAAGGACACTTTAGTACTTTTACACGTCATTTAGTCCCATAACATAAATCAAAAACTATAATAACAACAACAACAAGAGTATATTAGTTTTTCTGATTATCGGACATCAACAAGATCAATTTACATTAGTTTTTACGATTCAAAAGTAGGTTATCTGTGACTTTTCCGGGGTTGTGATCGGTGTTAGCGTAGCACTGGGCGGCAACCGGATGTTGACAACAATCCTGAGATTTGACCGGAAATACGTCATCGTCTTGTGTGCATAGAGCCTATTCGGCCCAGACTTATTAAGCTTATAAGTTGTTTGTATTCAGTTTTTTACCAGGTGACAGAAAAGTCAACAGGACAGGGGGGCGTATTAACCCGCTGAAGCAACGGGTGACGCCGCATGAGGGGGCGGACCCCGTCAGTTATTCGGTTTTTTCAGTTGCATGTATATTGAGACAAGGACAGAAGTCTGACTTGACGCCAAAATCGAATTTTGAGCCTAGCTGGATTAAGCTCTGCATGTAAACGTACTGAGTGACTCATTACTCTTGATCAACCAAGGGCAAGATGCATGATGTATTTATGATGTATGATGATATATATATATTTTTAAATGTATGTCTTATATGGATGACTTTGATTTGTGTAGTATGGTATTTGTGTATCAGTTTTGAGGGGGAAAAAAAACTTGAAATATGAAATGAAATGTACTTAAACCATAAGTGTTAAATAAAAAAAAACAATGTATGACAGGTGCTGAGACATTTTTTTCAAAGCATACTTGAGGCGGACATCCATTTAGCCAGAGCTGGGCCACACATGGCAAACCACATCTGGCCGACATACTGCAAAGAATGACGGCCCTTTACTGGCCCAGATCCGGTTTGCCAGACGTGGGCCACACATGGGCCAGCTCAGGGCCAAACAGTATGTCCACAGCTGGCCCAGAGCTGGCCCACGTGTGGACCAGCTCTGGTAAACCAGATCCGGGCCAGTAAAGGGCCGTCATTCTTTGCGGTATGTGGGCCAGATGTTAGTACATCATGTGGGCCAGAACTGGGCCAGACCCGTCTTGCTATGTGGGTAGGCTCC
>NW_028220953.1:0-32261 GCF_045865225.1 Trachurus japonicus | reverse complement strand
TTATTCAGCAGCTGAGCCTTAAAATAAGACGCCAGGACTCATGTGACATTATGATGTCACAATGGAGCAGCCACAGTGCTCAGCAACACCTCAAACCTCATCCAGCAGGGTTTCTCTGGGTGTTTACCTGCAATCGGTTATAAATTCATCCATCCATGATCACTCAAAGCCAACAATCCTGTCACTGAGCTGATGGCCAAAACAAAAGAAACCGGCGTGCTCGACTCACAGTCTGAAAATACAGCGGGTGCCAAACCAAAAATCACAAAATGGAAAAAATCAAAGTGTCAGCACTCACAAATCACTGTTAATTCAGTCTTTTATTGACGCACAGCAGTGTCAAAACGGGCGTGTTTCAACGCTTGGCTTTCTTCAGCGTTAATGAGCAAAGTGGGTGTAGCCCACATACATAGATTTATGCTGCTGGAGCTCTTGAGAGAAGCTGAGATGCCTTTTGGTTCTTAAAAAAACACAAATAAAATTTATTATGGATCAACACTTGAAGTAAAACACTCTGGAAGTGCAAAAATATCGGACATTAAATGACAAATTTGACCAGATGTGAGATAGTATGGAGTTTTCTGATTCTTTATAGCATACAGTACGATGGGTGATGTTGATTTCAACTTTACAAAGCCACTGAATAAATTTGACCTCTGCCATGTAGATGTATTTTAATTTTATTTTGTGGCTGGATGCAGGATTTTGCATCCTCTCTTCAATGGGATTTTTCAGCATCTTCATTATTTTTTGTGAAGATAATTCATTGAAGACACATTCAAACAGCGAAAAACTATAATCAATTCAAAATGTCACACTGTTCATGACCAGATCTGAACCCTCTAAGTTGTAAATGTTTCCCAGCTCTGTGTGAGGACGGATGACAGCTACTGGTCCATGCTGGGCAGTAGCCTAATGTTATACAGAGAGGAAGTCTCACAGACTTTGCTGCAGGCGTTATTCAGATTTGATCTTACAGTCTGATGTTTGAATCTAAATGACATGAACAGCCAAAACTTAAAACTGTGAAACTTTTTTTTCTTCCCCCAAACACTTGCAGGGATCACCAGAGGAGGAGGAGAACACAACAAGTAACTGTAACTTTCAGCACCTCTCCATCCTTGGCCCTGGTCTGTTTATCCAGAGATGAGGCGGCCTGCTTCGAGGCCCCCGGGGCAACAGTGAGCTGGAGCTGTGAGCCCCTATTGTTTGGCATTTGAGAAACATTCTTCTCTTGCTTTGTTGCCAAGAGTTAAATGAGAAGATCAATACCACCCTGGTGCTGGTGCGTTGTGTGCCTTCGGTGCAGAGCTGGATGTGGAGCTAGCGGCTGATTAGTTTAGCTGAGCATGAAAAGAGGAAGCAGAGGGAAGCAGCGGCCCTGGGTCTGTCCAAATGGAACAAAATCCTCCTCCCAGCACCTTGCTTTAAATCTCAACAATGAATTCAGTGTTTAATATGCACACAGTAGAGTGATATTCTCTAACTGTTACTTGTAGAGAGTTGGAATTCACAAATCACTTTGGTTCTTGTAATTAATTCAGTAAGGTCCTACTGGTCCCTTTTATGGTTGTCCCCATAGACTGTAGACAGAATGGACGTAGCACCGTGACGTCACCCATTGGTTTGGGGGAGTCTGTTTTGTGCCGCTACTACGGGGGTTTGAACTGCGCCATGTTGGATTCTACTTGCCATATTTGGAGCGGTGCGGCGGTTTCCGTCTCCGGACCTGTCACTCAACGTCTCCGCGCCCTAATTGGCCAGAGTTTTAACCTAATAATAGTAAAACGGTAGAGTTTAAAAAAAAATTCACCCCCCTCAGAGTGTGTGCGGGGGGAGAAACTATCGGTTGAGACCAAAAAAATAAAATGTACCAGGCTGTAAATATGTTTTTTAAAGCTGTAAAATCGGCTATTTTAACATGGGGCTCAATTGGAGTTGCTCCCTTCTGACACCAGCCCCCAGAGGAAGCCGAGGGGATTGCAGTTTTTTGAACGCGGAAGTGAGCTTCACTTCTCAGACCGACAACTGCCCCCTTGGTTGTCCCTTTACCCCTTGACTCCTCCTCCTTGTGTGTGGATGAGTCTATCTCCAGACATGGTTAAAACGTAAAAGACCCGACCCCTCATACACACACTCACTCCATCCAAACCAGAGCAGGACAACCCCCAGGGCGACAACCCTGTAGGCAGCCTCAACCCAGCTCTTGGTGTGGAGGCCCCCAACACTGCAGCTAGAAGGTAAAAACAAGGCAAAATTAAAATGAACACTAAAAGTAGTTAAAGGGATAGTTAAACATTTTGTCTTAGCAGTAGGTTTGATACCTTTTATTGCCGGTGCAAGCTATTTTTAGAACGGCGGAGCAGAGCCGTGAGCTGCTCAGAGCTACGCTACGGAGGCTCATTATGGGATTTCTTGGTTTCCCTCATCAAACTCATCAAATACACAATCCAACAACTCCACAACGCTCTGGTGGACAAGTTGTGAGCTGCACATTCACCACGCTATGAGATAATAACACAACGTTACCACACAGAGTTGTGTTCAAGCTTCATGCAAAACCACTCATGTGCGTTCCTGTCGAGGGCAGTTTTTCGCCAAACAGTCTCTGCATTTACCTTGAAAACAACTCTGTTGGAGTCTGGAGTTTTGTTTATTGCAGTTTGTAAACAAATGGTAAATGGTAAATGGTCTGTGTTTATATAGCGCTTTTACTATACCTGTAACGATACCCAAAGCGCTTTACAGTACATCACATTCACACATTCACACACTGATGGCGGAAGCTGCCATGCAAGTGTAATACCTGGTAAGAGGAAGAACCAGTTATTAATGTAAAGTAAATAAAATGAAAACTTAGATGTGGGCCAGTACTCAGAAGATTAGATTCGCTCTGGAGAAATGGGTGTGAGTAGAAAAGAAAACAAGAGGTCACTGTCATATGTTTAAAAAAGTAAGTAATCAAATTTATTCCAACGTGAATCGATTCTCTTCGTCTTTTCTTTCTTTTTCTTTCTCTTATCTCTTTCTTTCAGAATCACATATAACAACAACAATAACACATAAGACAAAATTGAAATACACAAATTACTCCCTCTTTTCCCTTACTAATCCACCTGTCAGGTAAGTATAATTTGATGTCTAATTCTTAGTTTAGTGCTAATTTAGTTATTATTTTAATTGTCTAATTTATTTCTAATTCTGTATTTTTAAATCCTATTTTATTGCGGATCTTACTGACAGGTGGTTTCCTTAACTTATCCCTCTCTCAATCAAAACAATAAACAAAGATAAATAAAAATAGTTACAACAGTAACAGTAGGCTAATGAATAGCACACAAAAAAATAATAATATCACAAATAAAATTAAAAAAATAAATCAACTTCTCTGACAGTCCAGGTTCAGTGGGGTTTGGCTCGCCACTTCAGTTCAGACTGTATTGTCCGACCATCTGAACTGAAGAATCAGGTAGTGGAAGTTGTCGATAAAGAAGGGGGTGATGAGGAGGATGAGGGTAACGATGAGGGGGTTGAAGATGAGGGGGGATGATGATAAGGAGGATGATGATGGGATGGGATGATGATGAGGAGGATGATGATGATGATGATAGGATGATGATGAGGAGGGGTGATCAGGCTCACACACACACACAAGCTCCTGGCCTTGAAAATACACAGCCAGTATAAATAATTATTAAAACGCTAACTCTAAATTATGTTACCTTGTGATTATAATATTATTTATATTATTAATATTTCAAACAAACAGAAAAAATATATATACAGTAGACTATTACATTCTTGAAACACCACAACACACCATACAAAAAGGCCAGTAACTGCCACCATCCTAACTGTTGCTTTGGAATGTTCAACCTCTGTTGCTATGGCGGCAGGTACTGCTGCTACTGGGTTTTTACAGTTAGCTAAAAAGTTAGTCTACTTTTGACAAAATAAACATTTCCACTCACCAAGTAGGCTATTTCTTTGAATTTTAGCAGCAGGATGTATACTGCTCCAGGATTGGTGTTGTTCTTCTCTTTTTTTCCTTTCTCTCTATCGATTATTTTTTCGTTAATCTCGTCTCTGTCTCTGTGTCTCTAGTTGTCCCTCAAGTGCAGTTAGAGTGAGAATTCCGGGCTGACACAGGCTTTTTATATAGGGACAGTTGTTATGGTTACTGCCTAAATTAATTATTATTTATTAATTATTTAATTATTTATTAATTTAAATAATGTAGCTTAAATATCAATCCAGTAGTAGCCTAAATACAATTATTATTTATTTAATATGTCTAGTAATTTTTATCTATTTATTTAATCGGTCTAGTAACCGGGGGTTACACTCTCCCCTCTCAAAGGTGTGTACGTCCCGTTACACCTACTTGGCTGCTTAACCACAACTGACTGAGGGACATACGTACTTTGTAGTGTCTCTGTGAATGCTGTACTTAAGCCTTGAAAAAGTGACTGTACAATAGATACAAGGGGATTCCCTAATTGAGTGTAGTGCAGTCTGTCTGGTGGAGCTCTGTGTCTACTGGAATGTCTCTGAGGAGCATCTTGCACATCTTCGTCTGCTGCCACTCCAGTTACTTCTGGCTCGTCTGCTTCAGCACCACTTTCTTGTCCAGTTCCAGTTTCCTCTTCAGGTAAGTTTCCTCTTTCAGATTCTGTTTCTCCTTCAAGTCCTCTTCCAGGTAAGGTTTCTTTTTCAGGTTCTCCTTCAGGTAAGATTTCCTCTTCAGGCTCTGTTTCAGGTAAGGCTCCTCTTCCTTCAGGTAAGGTTCCTCTTCCAGGTTCGCTTTCAGGTAAGATCTCCTCTTCAAGTTCTGTTTCTCTTCCAGGTTCTCTTTCAGGAATTTGTTCTATTCTGCAGGGATGCCAATTACTTTCCACAGGTGTTGACTCTGCATTCCAGTGCACTGCCACATCCTCGTCTGACTCATATCCATCCTCTTCTACATCTTGTTCAGCAGGATTCAAGTGAACTCTCTGACGTGTCCTGCGGCATGTGGCTGTTTCAGGTGGGGCTGACTGGTTCTCTGTTGCAGGGAGAAATCCACAGGGCAATAGGAGGTCTCTGTGTAAAGTTCTCAGGGGTCCGCTCTGGTTCTCTGGCTTTACGATGTACACTGGAAGCTCACCGGCACGTTTTGTCACCACATGAATTGCCGGTTCCCACTTATCTGCCAATTTGTGTTTCCCACGAAGGCGGACGCTTCTTACTAGCACACGGTCTCCAACTTCAAGTGCAGATTCTGTGATGTGTCGATCAAATCTGGCCTTGTTTCTAGCAGCATTTTTGGCAGCATTGCTGGTTGCTATTTTGTAGCTCTCCTCCAAATGAGATCTCAAATTGCGTACATACTCTGAGTGGGATGTTTGAGGACGCTCTTTGAGTGGGACTCCAAATGCCAGGTCAATAGGCAGCCTTGGTTGCCTCCCGAACATCAACTCATATGGGCTGAATCCGGTGACTTCATTTCTAGTGCAGTTGTAGGCATGCACTAATGGTCGTACAAAGTCACGCCAATGCACTTTGTCTTGGTCTTGCAAGGTTCCCAGCATGCTCAGAAGTGTTCGGTTGAATCTCTCAACGGGGTTTCCTCTTGGGTGGTATGGAGTTGTTCTTACTTTCTTGATTCCGGCCAATTCACACAGCTCTTTGATGGTCTTGGATTCGAAGTCGGGCCCTTGGTCACTGTGTAAGCGCTCTGGGAACCCGTAGTGGATGATGAAGTTCTCCCAGAGACACTTGGCCACAGTACGAGCTTTCTGGTTGGGTGTGGGGACGGCGACTGCATATTTGGTGTAGTGATCTGTTATCACCAGGACGTTGCTTGTGTTGCTTCTGTCGGGTTCGATGGAGAGGAAGTCCATGCAGACCAGTTCTAATGGACGGGAAACTTGAATGTTTACAAGTTGTGCAGCCTTTTGAGGTGGTGTTTTTCTCCGTATGCAACGGTCACATGTCTTGATCTTTACCTCCACTTCAGCAGCCATCTTGGGCCAGTAGAATCTGGATCTCAGGAGGTCTGTTGTCCTCTCTATTCCTAAGTGACCCATGTCATCATGCAAACTCTTCATCGCCGTTACTCTGAGCTCTTTAGGCAGCACTAGTTGGAAGTTGGTATTATCTCCTTCTTTCCTTTTCCTGTAGAGAACACCTCCTCTCATCTCCAACCGAGGCCATTCTCTTAGCAGCAATGGGAGTTCAGGGAGCTCTTGTCGTACCGCTGATGGAGGATTCTGCCCAGTCTCTAATTGCAGTATCACTTCTCTGATGCTGGGGTCAGCTCTTTGCTTTTCTTTCAGGTCTTCTCTTGACAGGTGCTGGATGGTGGATGTTCCTTCTGCACTTTCCTCTTGCTCGTAGATGGCAGGGATGGCGTCTGCATGAATAGCAAGGGACTCAACTAGTGTGATGCAGGGCTCAGGTGACTCATTCTCTGGGTCATGCCGGAATAGGTGACGTCCACAGACTGCCTGGATCACTTCAGGTTCCATTTCGATGAGGTTCTCATCCAGAGAATGACGTGTGATGAACTGCTGGACTCGTTCACGTTCTTTCTGTGACGCAGGATCGTTTGTTAGCTTTCCATGGGGACGTCTTGACAGACCATCAGCATCCAAGGTCTGTTTCCCTGCACGGTACTGGAGTGAGAATGAGAAGGTGGACAGAGCTGACAGCCATCGGTAACTTGTAGCATCCAACTTTGCTGAGGTGAGTATATAGGTCAGTGGGTTGCTGTCAGTGATGGCAGTGAACTGATTCCCATACAGGTAATCACTGAACTTTTCCGTCACACTCCACTTCAGGGCTAGAAACTCCAGCTTATGTGCAGGATAGCGAGCTTCACTATGGGACAGGCCTCTGCTGGCGAATGCAATGGGTCTCATTTGTCCTTCTTGCTCTTGGTAAAGGGCAGCTCCCAAGCCAGTGGTGCTTGCATCAGTGTGCAGGATGTAGGGGAGTGTCGGGTTAGCGAAACCCAGCACTGGGGCAGTGGTCAGCTTGTCGATGATTGTGTCGAAAGCATGCTGGCATGCTGGAGTCCAACGGTCATTAAAGGGCTCTCTTGGATTTGTGATACTGCCCATTCTTCTCTCTTGGTCTTTTGGTCTTTCTCAGAGGTGGGTAGCCAACTGTTAGGTCAGTTAACGGTTTGACAATCCCAGAGTACCCCTGGATAAACCGACGGTAGTATCCTGAGAACCCTAGGAAGGATCTCAGTTCTTTTAAGTTCTTCGGGCTAGGCCAAGTCTTTAGAGCGCTGATCTTGTCGGGATCTGTTTCGACACCATTCTCGGACACGATGTTGCCCCAGGTATTTCACAGACTTCTGAAAGAACTTGCACTTGTCCACTGACAGCTTCAGTCCGTACTCTCTGAGGCGGTTGAGGACTCTCACCAATCTTCTTTCATGTTCTTCTAGAGTCTCTGAGAATATGATGATGTCATCTAAGAAGACAATGGCCTCTTTCAGGTTCATGTCACCCATACACTTTTCCATGAGCCTCTGGAATGTACTGGGGGCGTTGGTAATCCCTTGGGGCATACGCTGGAATTCCCAAAATCCCAATGGACACACCGAAAGCAGTCTTGGCTTTGTCCTCTTCCTCCATTTCTATCTGGTAGTATCCAGACTTGAGATCCAAGACAGAGAACCACTTGGATCCATGCAGCGCTGTGAAGGTCTCTTCTAGGTTGGGCAGGGCATAGGCATCTTTCACTGTCTGGGCATTTAATTTCCGGTAATCGATGCAGAGTCGTACGTCACCATTTTTCTTTCTGACCACCACGATGGGAGAGGAGAAGGAAGACTCGGATTCTCGGATGATACCTGCATCTAGCAGCTCTTGGAGATGTTTTCGGACAGCTTGGATATCTTGAGGGTGTATGGGGCGAGCTCGCTGCTTGAAGGGCGTCTCATCGTGGAGGTTGATGTGATGTTTCACTTTGTCGGTTCTTCCAAAGTCCAAGTCATGCTGTGAGAACACATCTGACATTGCTCTTAGAGTCTGCTCTATTCTCTCTCTCCATTTAGCAGGTATGGGGGAGTCTGCAAAGTTGAATGCAGGTGGGGAAACTTGTGGAGGTTCTGGCTGATCAGTTGAGGGATCTTTGGTCTTGTTCTCGCCTGCCCCAGGAAGCACTCGCTGTATGGCGTTGAGTTCAGCTAAGACACTTCTTGGTTGTAGGAGTATGTCATGCTGTGTCTCATTGGTCAGCACTACTGGCACTCTGTAGGGTGCTCTGGTTGGTAGGGTGAGCAGACCACAAGTGACCAGTATGCCCCCAGGAAGGGAGTAGGACGATGGAGGCTCAACTACTGCCCACTTCTCTGTAGATGCACTATGCACATTGGCTACTCCTTCCATCACCACTCTCTGTCCAGCTGGAATCATTTCAGGTGAGTTTCCCTGCAGCCTCACTGATCCAATGTAGCTGTTGGATGTTTGTCTGTGTCTCAGTGCGAGGGTTTTCAACACTGCTCGGTAGCCATATGGGGTAGACTGATTAGGGCCGATGTCTGTCTCACTGTAGAGGGTGTACATTACATCCAAGGTGTTGGTGCCTATTAACACAGGTGACAGGGCCATAGCACGACAGTCTGGAACTACAAGGGCTAAGGTGGGTACTTCAATGTCTACACCCAGGAAACTCTTGGGGAATGTTACATTGAGCTGGATGTAACCACTGTAGGGGACTATCTGGCCATTAGCTCCTTCTACCTCTAGCAGGTCATCTATGGGGTGAATGGTCTGTGAGGTCAGCTTCTCTTCATAGAATGACTGGGAGACAGTGGTTACTTGTGACCCTGTGTCTAATAGACAGCTACATTCTTCTCCAGCAATGATCACTTTTCCAGTACACTTGGTCCCTATTAATCCCTTTGGTAGGTGTCCTCGACCATGAGGAGAGGCTTGCTTCAGGTTAGCTCTTTGCTTGCCTTTGGGACGTTTCCAATGTTCTCCAGCTCCTATCAGTCCCCTCGACCGGAGCTGATTCTAGTTTAAAGGCTGTGGGCTGGAAGAGCTGCCTTGGGCTTCCCACAGTAGCTGCCTTTCTTGTAGCTGTCTCCTCTTCACTGCAACCAAGGCTGGATTGGACGCTTCATTGCAGTTTGGTGCAATGTGTCCATCTTCACCACACCTGAAGCAGTACCAGGGTCTTGGCCTCTCATTCTGTGCTCTGACTGCTGAACGACTTGCCCCACCACGTACATTTGTTTCAGCTGGAGTAGGGGAAAGGGGAATCTGGGCTCTGAACGCTGCCAATTGACTTTGCAGCTCTGCTATTTGTCTCTTCAGGTCTTGCACATGGGGATCAAACTGGGGGGATTGGGACTGGGGTCTGGAGGTCTGGCGGTTCTGTGTCTTTTGTCTGGCCGTTTGACTTTGAAGCTCAGCCACTTGTTTCTTCAAGTTCTGGTTTTCACATAGAACATCTACTGTGGAATTATTCTGTTGCCAGGTCATGTTTGATTCTTCATGGTGCAGTTACACTGAAGATGTGATGTAGCTCTTTGCTTAGGGGCTCCAAGGTGTTGTCTCATGCGGGCAGCTTTTACAGCCTGTCTGTCCTCTTCTGTGCGCAGGAGCAACAGGAGTACTGGGAAGGATGGGGGATTATATTTTCTCTTCTCTAGCTGGAGGCTGCTGAGCATAGTGTTGTCCCAGCAACCTCTACAAAACTGTCTCAGTAGGTGTTCATCTTGTTCGATGAAAGCTGCACCCCCTCTTTTCACAGCCTGGCTGAGAATCACCTGCAGTCTGTTCAAGTACTGGGAGGGTTTCTCTCCAGCATCTTGCAACGTGTTCATGAACTTAGCAAAGAGTTCTTCACCATCATCAACAGTGCCAAAAGCTGAATCCAGTAGCTGCACATAGTCATTGGGGGAAGCTTGAGGGCCTAACTGTTTGACTATGTCAGCTGCGGGGGACAGGAGACTCTCAAGTATCTTTCTCACTCTGTGTAGATCAGATATGGCTGGGTCTTTAAGCATGAGCTTGACGTTAGTTCGCCAGGTGTCGTAGTCTGCCTCGTTGTTGGGGTGTGGACACTTTCCAGAGAAGGATCGCAGCCTGACGGAGGTGTAGGCTGGGGAAGAAATGTCTGCATTTCTCACAACGTGCTCAACCACTACTCTCTGCACTTCAGGTGGATTAATGTCATCATCTCTGAAGGTGGGGTGTTTCTTTGATCCAGATGAGATGGATGGAGTTACATGGCTAGTTGCATTGTGGTCCATGTTATGACATGTAAGCTGGGGCTCAGAGCGAAAGATTTTCATGGTTGGCGGTCGACTGTACTTGCCTGGTCATCATGGGAGCATCACCAGCTGACTGATTGGTAGACAGAGCAGAGGTGGCTGGACTGAGCTTCGAGAGTTCTGTTGCAAGGACTTCTTCTAGTGTCTTGCCGGTCGTTCGTGCAACTGCCTGCAACTGTTCCAGGTAGTTCTCGGTGGTGGTGCTACTCACTTCATGTGTGTACACATCTGCTAGCAGTCTCAGATGGTAGTAGTCTTCTTCACCTTGGCGTGGAAAAGTGGCTGGTAGCAGCGACTTGAATGACTGTATTGCAGTGTAGTCAGTGTATTCAACTACTACATGTCCATGAAATTTACTGCTTGGAGCATTTATGCTGACAAATCTAAAGATAGAGCCATGTTGACTCAGGTGTTGAATTAATTCTTTGTCCAGATTCTGCATCAAGGGGTCCACTAATTATAACAGAATTCTGCACTTTAACTTCAGCAGATTTAATAACCTCCATTGTTGTTGTTTTTGTTATACAGTGACCTCACTAAAGCAAAAACGACAAAAACCCAATTTCTCCTGGCTGGCTCGCCAAGTTGTAATACCTGGTAAGAGGAAGAACCAGTTATTAATGTAAAGTAAATAAAATGAAAACTTAGATGTGGGCCAGTACTCAGAAGATTAGATTCGCTCTGGAGAAATGGGTGTGAGTAGAAAAGAAAACAAGAGGTCACTGTCATATGTTTAAAAAAGTAAGTAATCAAATTTATTCCAACGTGAATCGATTCTCTTCGTCTTTTCTTTCTTTTTCTTTCTCTTATCTCTTTCTTTCAGAATCACATATAACAACAACAATAACACATAAGACAAAATTGAAATACACAAATTACTCCCTCTTTTCCCTTACTAATCCACCTGTCAGGTAAGTATAATTTGATGTCTAATTCTTAGTTTAGTGCTAATTTAGTTATTATTTTAATTGTCTAATTTATTTCTAATTCTGTATTTTTAAATCCTATTTTATTGCGGATCTTACTGACAGGTGGTTTCCTTAACTTATCCCTCTCTCAATCAAAACAATAAACAAAGATAAATAAAAATAGTTACAACAGTAACAGTAGGCTAATGAATAGCACACAAAAAATAATAATATCACAAATAAAATAAAAAAATAAATCAACTTCTTCTGACAGTCCAGGTTCAGTGGGGTTTGGCTCGCCACTTCAGTTCAGACTGTATTGTCCGACCATCTGAACTGAAGAATCAGGTAGTGGAAGTTGTCGATAAAGAAGGGGGTGATGAGGAGGATGAGGGTAACGATGAGGGGGTTGAAGATGAGGGGGGATGATGATAAGGAGGATGATGATGGGATGGGATGATGATGAGGAGGATGATGATGATGATGATAGGATGATGATGAGGAGGGGTGATCAGGCTCACACACACACACAAGCTCCTGGCCTTGAAAATACACAGCCAGTATAAATAATTATTAAAACGCTAACTCTAAATTATGTTACCTTGTGATTATAATATTATTTATATTATTAATATTTCAAACAAACAGAAAAAATATATATACAGTAGACTATTACATTCTTGAAACACCACAACACACCATACAAAAAGGCCAGTAACTGCCACCATCCTAACTGTTGCTTTGGAATGTTCAACCTCTGTTGCTATGGCGGCAGGTACTGCTGCTACTGGGTTTTTACAGTTAGCTAAAAAGTTAGTCTACTTTTGACAAAATAAACATTTCCACTCACCAAGTAGGCTATTTCTTTGAATTTTAGCAGCAGGATGTATACTGCTCCAGGATTGGTGTTGTTCTTCTCTTTTTTCCTTTCTCTCTATCGATTATTTTTTCGTTAATCTCGTCTCTGTCTCTGTGTCTCTAGTTGTCCCTCAAGTGCAGTTAGAGTGAGAATTCCGGGCTGACACAGGCTTTTTATATAGGGACAGTTGTTATGGTTACTGCCTAAATTAATTATTATTTATTAATTATTTAATTATTTATTAATTTAAATAATGTAGCTTAAATATCAATCCAGTAGTAGCCTAAATACAATTATTATTTATTTAATATGTCTAGTAATTTTTATCTATTTATTTAATCGGTCTAGTAACCGGGGGTTACACAAGGCGCTACCACGACCCATCAGGAGCAAGGTGGGTAAGGTGTCTTGCCCAAGGACACTACGGCAGCAACCGGGACAGAGCGGGATTCGAACCGCCAACCCTCTGATCATAGGACGACCCGCTCTACCACCTGAGCCACTGCCGCCCAGTTTCAACAAAACATTGAAACTGGGCCCCTCCTCTCAGGCTCAACTGTGTAGCCTCCTGCCCCTGACAGCAGTGTTGTCAGGACGGCAAAGGAAAGGAGATACAGTCTGAGTGAAGAGCTGGAGCCGTGGGCTAGCAGCCCTGAGCCCTCCTACTCTGCTGCACGTAGCTTCACCTGAAGTCTGTCATTGGCTGGAGAGAAAACACAGACTCTCTCGCTCTACACCCTGAGCAAAAGACCAAAATACAGG
This sequence comes from Trachurus japonicus, assembly GCF_045865225.1. NCBI lineage: Eukaryota > Metazoa > Chordata > Actinopteri > Carangiformes > Carangidae > Trachurus > Trachurus japonicus. The sequence goes on along the minus strand of NW_028220953.1, from coordinate 19,453 downwards.
CAGAGGGCGGGGGGGCTGCAGACACAGCCCCCACCACACAGGACTAGAAGCCCATAGGTGATGATTAAGATTAAGATGATTAAGATTTGATTTGTATAAGTCTAGCGTTTATTTTTGGGCAAAACACTTCAGACTCAACCTTTATGACACATGGGAACTATTTTAATTTGTTCCTCATTTGCATAAAGTTGAACTTCTCTCAACTTCTAATTTGACGCGTCGACGCTCCCGATGCCCGTCGGCGGCCGTCTCCATTGATAATTAATGACTTTCGGCCGCCACATCACTCCCGGCGCTTTTGGTGTGAACGCACACGTTGGAGCAGGTGGTCTGAACGTCATTAGAACTACTGCAGCACCTCCCTCCCTCCACAGGCTCTTCAACAAAAGGACATGGCATGGCTGCATGGCTGCCAGGAAGAATGACTCTTTCTTTCTATTTGTTAAAATATCTCTTACACACCCTCTTTGTTTCTCTGTGTCTGTTCCTCTGTCTGCAGGCATCGGTCTGCAGCCTTTGTAGGATTGGTCTCTGGAATGTGAATGGGAATAAAACTTTTTTTTTCATTGTTGGTCTTTTTGTGCACAACATACTCACAACATTCAAAGTAAACGTAAAGCACAAACAAGGAAAATAAATTCAATGCAGCTGTCAGAGACTGAGGGTGTTATTTGTACGACAGCTGTTAGCATACGTCCTTGCCTTTCCTTGTGTGTGTGTGTGTGTGTGTTTGTGTGCGCTCACCATGGCTCAGTGAGCTATTCTGCCCTCCCTTCCTTACTCCGCTCATGTTTTGGGACTTTAACAGTGTGTAATTATCGTCCCTGCTCTCTCGCAGCAGCAGGTCTGTGACGTGAGTGGAGTGTAATGTTTTCACCTAGACCGTTCAGACCAGCCCGGAGCAGGAGGAGAGGACCATGGTGCAGTTTCATCATCACCTAAGCTATCACTTTCATGGCTTTATGGTCATGTAATAAATATAAAATATCAGTTAGACGGTCATCAGGATGAGCAGAGGACTCAAATCACTTATCATGATCAATGTGACCCCGACGGACAAGATCACTAATGGTTTCAAATGAATCATTTCAACTCATTTCAACAAACTTTTCTTTCTTTTTCTTTTTTTTACTGGTGTGTTTCCTTTTTTCCTGAGCGCAGTTATGCAAATTGGTGCCTGACAAGACAAGGAGTTCATTGGCCACTTCCTCTCTTCATCTCTCTCTTTCCCAACCTACCTTCTTTCCTCTGTCTGATTCTCAGTGTCTAAGTGTCGGTCAGATGACCCGTGAACAGGGGGAGAGAGGGAGAGAGGGAGGGAGGGAAGGAGGCAGGAATGAAGAAAGAGAAGAGGTTCATTGCTTAAAGGATTTTTAACCTTTCTCTGATCTGCTTTTCCCTTTGATTCCTCCTCATCCTTTTGATTCTTTGATTCGCTCCCTGTGAGTTGCCAGCAGGGGTAAAATGGGAAGACAAGTGAAGGATTCAATGTGTAGCACATCAGGCTCTCTCCCTCTCTCTGTATGTGTGTGACTGTTTCAACTATAAACAACAATCCTCGATAGAGATGCTGAGATGAAGACAAATAATGAAAAGTAGAAGAGTCCATGACTTGCAGCATCCAGGATTAGTCTGATTCAGACGAGCACAGATCAGAACAAGATGTTCAGCCTGAACTGTGACTTATAAAATGTACTCCCACTCTCCGAGCTCTGCATGTGGACTATATCTGTGTGTGTTAGTGATTTTGGATGTCTGACAGGGCCGTAACGTGATAGGAATCAGAAACACTGACCTGATCTACCCCTTGGACAAGATGCAAATGCTCTCTGCAGGAGTTTGTTTTTTATCACGGTGCTAGGCTGCTATTGAAGCTTTGTTGATTAGGAGGGTGATTTGGTGTCTTAGCGGGCTCAGGGAGCATGCTGGGTAGTTGAACATGGTTTTAAAGCATGTTTAACATTCTAGATCAGAGTGAGTCTGGCCTGGTCTGCAACTGCTTGACCATTGTCCTTCACTGTCAACATGGATAAAAGAGCAACAGACTGGTGGGATGGATTCACTTTCTGTCATTTGTATTTAATCTTTTATAAAAAAAAAAGCATTGAATCAAAATAGGTCAAAGGTCAAAGACTCAGAAAATGTTTAATGAAAGGTTCAAGTTTCTGTATTTTTTTGGCCACCAGCAGGCAGTGAAACAACAGTAGCATAACTGTATTCATTTAGCTCCATTTTAAATTAGGGGAGTATCAACCAGTCTTATTATACATATCTAATTTAAATATTCAACCGCAGAGATGGACTTGGCTTAGGGCCTGAACAAACAGAGTGAACTCAGACTGACTCAGAATTATTTTCCTGTGCTGTATTAAAATGAATCATGTCCACAGACACCAAAAACGTGTGTGTGCGTGTTTGTGTGTAAGTGAGTTCATTGCATGCTTTTCCAATTCTTGGATTTCTTTTTCCAGATGTTGGATAAGGGCCTGTGGGGTCCAGGCAGTGGTCAGCATGACACCATTTCCATTAATTTGCTGGAATAACTTTTCCAAGGTGCTATCAAAATATACAAATTTTTGCTGTTAGGTTATCTTAATACAGCACTACACAGGTCTGGGCTGATACATCACTTAATGGTTAGTCTGCACATGCATCATCCCAATATCTTTGCATTTTCCCAGAATCCATGGGTTTGATCTACATTTGCCTACTCTGCCATGACAGCTGTGTAGATGAATATCTACTTCTAGTCTTTGGAGTCATGAAAATATATTCCCCAGCAGAATTCCTTTCATAGCCTGGGGCTGCTTGTTGTTTGTTGTATCGTATATTCCATCATCCATCTGTAGATATTTATATATTGAGTTACAATCCCCATTTATCTATAATATACAGTGCAGATGTTCCTTTATTCAACACTAAACCATAGTTACAACTCTGAAATTACTTTGCCAGTGTCCTTATGGGTGTTGCAAGGTCACAACAACCATTTTCAGTTTTATCTTTTAAAAATAATCTTTGACTTGCAGGATGCCAACCTAAGGAATCTCAATCATAATATATCTGTCATCTGCCCTATCACTTATTGTGCTAATTGCCATGATCCTCCTGTGTGCCACTGATTACATCAGTGATCCACTGATCCAATACTAACTGACATGTTATCAAATTTACAGATGAACCTGTGATTCCAGTCTTCATGAGGGGAAAGTGACATCATGATATAGTACTTTGGTCTAATTAGTCAAATATTACTTGTCTCATAATTAAGACATGATAGAGTCAAAGACATGATGTTAGGCAACAACAACCCCTCCAAACTGTATACTAACCAGAATCAAATGTGCTGACAACTGAACTGAATAGCACTATAATTGATCTATCTACTCAACATCATTGTAAATGAGAGCTTCACCCTCAATGATCTTTGAGTTTGAATAATAAATTAATATCTCTGGTATTAAACTTTGCAACAAACTGAACACCATGTTGCTCCCCAAACTGTTAAATAATGTATGTGCATTTGTTGGAGGAGGAGGAAAAAAATAAAACAAAAACATGTTCAAGGCCAAGTGCATCTAATTCCTCCCAAGCAATAAGTGCAGAGGTAGCAAGTAGGCAGTTCCTTCAAATCTCTGTACATTAATCTTGAGTGACATATCATAAATCCCATCTCCATATATTTGAAGAGATAGCTCTCCTTTCAGGACCACTAGTGTCAATATTGATCCACATTGACATTGACCTTTTTTTTTTACTAACAACTTTTCCTTTCTCTTTCTAAAAAAACAAACAAAAAACAAAAACCCATGAGTTTAAAAATAGATTTCTACATTCTGTTTACTATTTCGAATGCTTCATTTGAAATTATGCTTACAAAATGTGAAATATCCCGAGCCTAAAGTCGTGAATACAACATTGCATCAGGTGGAAAATATGAGATTATGTGCATCATTTGTGCATCTTGTAATTCAGCAGGACACATTCATTTAGGCTGGCAACTTGGAGATTTCTTTTGATTCAAAGGACGAGGGAGATGCCAAATGAAATTCATGCAGTCTTTTGATGAAACCTTGGTGGGACAGCCCATGAACATTCACTGAGTGCCTCTGATCTCCCTCAGCAAGGAGAAAGCTCAACCAAATGCTGTCACAGAGGCACCTTTTCCACCAGGCAGTTCTAGAGCTGGTACAGAGCTGATGCCAAAGTTTTTGTTTTGTTTTGTTTTGACAGACAGTGGTCTGGGGAATAGGCTCCAGTGGGACACAAAAAAATACATGCACTGTAAGCCCGGATAAGTTGAATCTACTTAAAAAATTTGAGGAAACCGGTTACGTTAAAATAATTAAGTAATGTGTAATGAAAACTTGAGTGCATTTAGCTAAAAAGTTTAAGTTCAATACACTAAGTGCCAAGTTGATGCAACTTAAAATAATTAAGTAATGTGTAATGAAAACTTGAGTGCATTTAGCTAAAAAGTTTAAGTTCAATACACTAAGTGCCAAGTTGATGCAACTTAAAATCATTTGTAATTTCAACTGCTTTACCCAACAATTCTACTTACTATCCTTAAGTTCAATGCACTAAATTTAAAGTTGATTTAACTTAGAATATTTTGTAATATCAATTGTTTTACCCATTGACCCCACTCAGTATCTTAAGTTAAAGTAAAGCAAAACAAGTATATTCTTTTTCTCTTTTATTTTAGAAATGTTCAACGAATGGGACAGTCATACATTACACTGTCTGCAGTGCACTTATTTAAAAAAAAGTATCAGTTTTGCATCAAAATTCCACATAATCAAAAAAAATAATCTTTGTAAAAAAACAACAAACAAAAAATTAAAAATCTAAAACAAATTACTAATGAAAAATAAATACAGTGCAAAGGCCCACAGTGTACTCGGCATTTTGTTTCTCAGAGAGAATAACTTTTGTAAATTTCCATTATGAAATGCAAAATATATATTGTGAGTGAACACAGTAGCTAGCTAGCCTAGTAACCTCTCTGTTTGGTCCCAATGAACATTTAACAATTACTCACTTGACCACAGAAAAATATTTGAAAATGAGCATTGTCAGAAGACAATCAGCAACTAAAAGCATCTGCTTGTTTCTGAGAGACCGAATGTGTCTGAATACACAATTAAACAAAGATGGTGTAATTCACACAATAAGAATGCTAACTTTTTCCTGGCCCCAGTGAAAATGGGAAAATGTTTAGAAATTTTTAAAAGCTGGTCATTGAGAAAATTTTAGTTGAACATCTAACCTATGGCAGATACATCAGAGTTATAACACTTATTCAGACCCAACCTTTTCAGCACTTTCCTAAAAGTGTCCTGAAGCAATTTTTTGTATGCTTGAACCCTATTTGCTGCAAGTCTGTATCAAAAAGGGACATTGTAAAACAGAACTGTAAAATCAGTGCTAACACCACAAAACATGCACTGCAAACAGTGCACCAGCAAACATGTTAGTACAAAAGTGTACTGAAAATCTGGAGCAGTAGTTTACCTACTCGGAACCCTGTTTTACACAGAGAGCTGATTTTTCAAGGTTTGTATTTTGGGTGCCAGCCCACTTTTACCCAGGTTGAACATTACCTGCTGAACAAAGTGGAAGGTATTTTTCATACACTTGGGGTAGTCAAGGTGCAGGGCATAAATCAGGCCGAAAAGGACATAAAAGGCCTGAGGCAGGTTTGCCAGTTCATCCAATACAACAGTCCCCTCTAAGATGATCCCCACTCTGGATGGGTTGAGCTGAGAACTTTCTTGACCAATGCAGAGGATTCCCACTGGAGTCTGACTGTAGGAGTCCTTGTCAGTTGCATCCTAACAGCGAAAAAAAGAGGGAGATATCAATGATAGATGTATTTAATAAATGTTTCTAGTTCAAAATGTCCCTATAAAATTAGTTCAAGTCTATGAGACATTGAATACTGATCAAATGATTCTGAAAATCAGTGACTGACAAGTCTTCATTACAGTAATGGCTGAAATTGGAAAACAAAATATGCACCTGCAGGATTTACAAAAAATGAAGTTACTTACAGAGGAGGTCTTGAAGAAAGCAGATGGATCATCCCCCAAGATGACCGGCAGTCCCCGAAGACAGAGGCACCTGATGTCTGTTGGTTCAGTGGTCTAGAGGATAGTGGGCATAGTTTCACAACATTACATGACAAGAAAGGCAGAGAACAGAAGGGTGAGGGAAAGAAGAGGAGAGGAGAGGAGAGGAGAGGAGAGGAGAGGAGAGGAGAGGAGAGGAGAAGGACAGAGGAAAAGAGAAGGACAGAGGAGAGGAGAGGATAGGAGAGGAGAGGAGAGGAGAAGGACAGAGGAGAGGAGAGGAGAGGATAGGAGAGGAGAGGAGAGGAGAAGGACAGAGGAGAGGAGAAGAGAGGAGAAGGACAGAGGAAAAGAGAAGGACAGAGGAGAGGAGAAGGACAGAGGAGAGGAGAAGGACAGAGGAGAGGAGAAGAGAGGAGAAGGACAGAGGAAAAGAGAAGGACAGAGGAGAGGAGAGGAGAGGAGAAGGACAGAGGAGAGGAGAGGAGAGGAGAGGGACAGAGGAAAAGAGAAGGACAGAGGAGAGGAGAGGAGAGGAGAGGAGAAGGACAGAGGAAAAGAGAAGGACAGAGGAGAGGATAGGAGAGGGGGGAGAGGAGAAGGACAGAGGAAAAGAGAAGGACAGAGGAAAAGAGAAGGACAGAGGAAAAGAGAAGGACAGAGGAGAGGAGAGGAGAGGAGAAGGACAGAGGAAAAGAGAAGGACAGAGGAGAGGAGAGGAGAGGAGAGGAGAGGAGAAGGACAGAGGAGAGGAGAGGAGAGGAGAGGAGAGGAGAAGGACAGAGGAGAGGAGAGGAGAGGAGAAGGACAGAGGAAAAGAGAAGGACAGAGGAGAGGAGAGGAGAGGAGAGGAGAGGGGGGAGAGGAGAGGAGAAGGACAGAGGAAAAGAGGAGAGGAGAAGGACAGAGGAAAAGAGGAGAGGAGAGGAGAGGAGAGGGGGGAGAGGAGAGGAGAAGGACAGAGGAAAAGAGAAGGACAGAGGAGAGGAGAGGAGAAGGACAGAGGAAAAGAGGAGAGGAGAGGAGAGGAGAGGAGAGGGGGGAGAGGAGAGGAGAAGGACAGAGGAAAAGAGAAGGACAGAGGAGAGGAGAGGAGAGGAGAGGAGAGGAGAGGAGAGGAGAGGAGAAGGACAGAGGAAAAGAGGAGAGGAGAGGAGAAGGACAGAGGAAAAGAGGAGAGGAGAGGAGAAGGACAGAGGAAAAGAGAAGGACAGAGGATAGGAGAGGAGAGGAGAAGGACAGAGGAGAGGAGAAGAGAGGAGAAGGACAGAGGAAAAGAGAAGGACAGAGGAGAGGAGAGGAGAGGAGAAGGACAGAGGAGAGGAGAGGAGAGGAGAAGGACAGAGGAAAAGAGGAGAGGAGAGGAGAGGAGAAGGACAGAGGAAAAGAGAAGGACAGAGGAGAGGAGAGGAGAGGAGAAGGACAGAGGAAAAGAGGAGAGGAGAGGAGAGGGGGGAGAGGAGAGGAGAAGGACAGAGGAAAAGAGAAGGACAGAGGAGAGGAGAGGAGAGGAGAGGAGAAGGACAGAGGAAAAGAGGAGAGGAGAGGAGAGGGGGGAGAGGAGAGGAGAAGGACAGAGGAAAAGAGAAGGACAGAGGAGAGGAGAGGAGAGGGGGGAGAGGAGAGGAGAAGGACAGAGGAAAAGAGAAGGACAGAGGAGAGGAGAGGGGGGAGAGGAGAGGAGAAGGACAGAGGAAAAGAGGAGAGGAGAAGGACAGAGGAAAAGAGAAGGACAGAGGAGAGGAGAGGAGAGGAGAAGGACAGAGGAAAAGAGAAGGACAGAGGAGAGGAGAGGAGAGGGGTGAGAGGAGAGGAGAAGGACAGAGGAAAAGAGAAGGACAGAGGAGAGGAGAAGGACAGAGGAGAGGAGAGGAAAAGAGAAGGACAGAGGAGAGGAGAGGAGAGGAGAGGGAGGAGAGGAGAGGAGAGCTCACCTTTGTCTGATGCAAGAGCTCAGTCAAAAGCTGACCAGTGAGGCCCTTCTTCTTCCTGAAGAGGTCCATCAGGCTTGGGGAGAAATGGTCAAGTGCATCAAAGAAGTTCTCTCTGAGATTTTTCCCCACCACTCTGTTGAACTCATAACAAACCTGAAACATAAAGCATAGCAAACAATGTACAATTTTATTCAACATTACATTTATACCACAGAAAGCCATCTGCATTTTTTGTAAATACTCAAAACAGTCACACAAACCTGGCTTTCTGTGAAAAGAGCAGGCCAACGATGTATTATTTGGCTGATGGCAGGCTTGTCTATGACAACTTCTTTTCTCCGAAGCGCAAACGTCACATCCATCTCCTTCTTGATGAGGGGTCCGTTTGGCTTTCTCTTCATCATTTCACTGATCAGGACCTGGCAAGCTCCTTCCAGGTTGTGGTCATCCATCCCCTCTGGATATTCGGGTAGGAAATTTATTTCCCCTTTCCTTGCCTTCTTTATGTTTTTGTTGGGAGGCTCACCATCTGTAGTGTACCTTCCACGTTTGCCACTGTTAACAGCGACATCAACTCGACCTATCTGGCGCATTTTTGTCCTATAATTACCCATCTTGAACTTCACACTATTCTTCCACCCCTCCCAGCCAGAGGATGACCCTGATTCTTTAAGACACGGGTGAGTTTGTACTAAAGCTTTTGCAACAGCTTCAAAATGTTCCTTCTCTGGGTATGCTGTAAATGCATACATGGTCTCAGCAAGTTTCTCGAGGATATCATGTTTCAGTTCTTTTGTCACATTGAGGTAGGTTCCATCCCTAAGATACAACAGGTTACCTTGACGCAATCTATACTCAACATCTACAGAAAACTTGGGAATGTCGAATACCTCTGGCCACTGCAAACTTCTATCTAATGAGGAGTTGGACAGGATCTCGGTGTCTGCCTGGCTGTTTGTGTCACTAAATGATTCATTTTCTGCAGTGATTGGTGTAAGCTCAATCATTGGAATGATTTTGATGGTTGGCTTCTCTGGGAGCTCAGTGAGATCTGTAAGGTTGCACAGCGCGTTGTCAAATTCAGGATCTTCGTATTGTAAGGCAAAGTTGTAGTTTGCTTGGAGTGCGCCTTTGAGCCAGCCAATCAAATCTTCAAGTGTGTCAGGTCGTGTTGTCATGGTCATCTTTCTTATATCTCCCTCAGAGACAATAACCCTCATGGTTAATTTTGGTTGCAAAGCCATCTGAGGAAGAAAATAATAGGCATTTAGCAAATAACATATCGCCTCAATGTTACCATAAGTTCTCCTTGCACCCTGTACGCTGATAACGGGAGGACATCATTCAGGGGAGAGGAGAGGATAGGAGAGGGGGGAAGAGGAGAAGGACAGAGGAGAGGAGAAGGACAGAGGAAAATAGAAGGACAGAGGAGAGGAGAGGAGAGGAGAGGATAGGAGAGGGGGGAGAGGAGAAGGACAGAGGAGAGGAGAAGGACAGAGGAAAAGAGAAGGACAGAGGAGAGGAGAGGAGAGGAGAGGAGAGGAGAGGAGAGGAGAGGAGAAGGACAGAGGAAAAGAGGAGAGGAGAGGAGAGGAGAGGGGGGAGAGGAGAAGGACAGAGGAGAGGAGAAGGACAGAGGAAAAGAGAAGGACAGAGGAGAGGAGAGGAGAAGGACAGAGGAGAGGAGAGGAGAGGAGAAGGACAGAGGAAAAGAGGAGAGGAGAGGAGAGGGGGGAGAGGAGAAGGACAGAGGAAAAGAGAAGGACAGAGGAGAGGAGAGGAGAAGGACAGAGGAAAAGAGGAGAGGAGAGGAGAGGAGAGGGGGGAGAGGAGAAGGACAGAGGAGAGGAGAGGAGAGGGGGGAGAGGAGAAGGACAGAGGAAAAGAGAAGGACAGAGGAGAGGAGAGGAGAAGGACAGAGGAAAAGAGGAGAGGAGAGGGGGGAGAGGAGAGGAGAAGGACAGAGGAAAAGAGAAGGACAGAGGAGAGGAGAGGAGAAGGACAGAGGAAAAGAGAAGGACAGAGGAGAGGAGAAGGACAGAGGAAAAGAGAAGAGGAGAGGAAGAGGGGGAAGAGGAGAAGGACAGAGGAAAAGAGAAGGACCGAGGAGAGGAGAGGAGAGGAGAAGGACAGAGGAAAAGAGATCAAATCTTCAAGTGTGTCAGGTCGTGTTGTCATGGTCATCTTTCTTATATCTCCCTCAGAGACAATAACCCTCATGGTTAATTTCGGTTGCAAAGCCATCTGAGGAAGAAAATAATAGGCATTTAGCAAATAACATATCGCCTCAATGTTACCATAAGTTCTCCTTGCACCCTGTACGCTGATAACGGGAGGACATCATTCAGCTCTGACATCTTAAGCACACACATAGAGGGCACATCACTATAGAGAAGTTGGTAAGATCTCAAATGCTCACAATACCATGCTGTCATTTTGTGGCAGACAAATAGAATTTCAGTGTTAGCTGCAACAATCTTTTCAATCTGGGCAAATTCAGGGAGACCTGAACATGAGCCAGCAGAGAGAATCATGCTTGGATGGTACTTGATCCCATCTACACAAACAGTTGATGCCTCAAGAACTGATCCTGCCGTTGAAATGTTTTGGGCGATCGCTCTCTGAACATTCAAAGGGAAAGAGGCAAGCAAAACTGGGGTAACTTTTGTCATCTCAACTGATGGTCTGAAAAATGAGCTACAGTCAAGATGGTAACTGGCTGCTTTTTGATGTTTTGTGGCAAGTGTCATGGCAACATTTTTGAAATTTTGGGCATTGCGAATTGCCTTTTTAAAGAATTTATGCTTCCCCTCGAAGCGCATTGTCCAGACGTCTGTCAGCGGACCAAATTTCCTTACAAGGTGAGGGTAATGTTCCACATAGTGATGCTTTGGCTTTAAACGAAAATGTGGAAATGTTGACAGCAGAAGCTGTCTGTGCTCTGCTATCTTACAGTCCAGGAAATGTAGTGTCTCTTCAGTATGCCTTGGTTGCACAGCTAGCTCAACAATGTCTTTGAGAAGCATGAGAATTTCCCACGTGTTGTCACCCTCGGGGACACAGTGACCAATAAGAAAAGGAAGAAGCCTTATGAGACACCAATTCTCATGTGCATTTCCACCAATGGTCCCTTTAGTGGAAAATGCCTTTCCAATAATCTGAGGTTGGTCTGTTTTGTCAGTGAATGTGTAGTTGAAGTACTTGATGGCCTGATTTAGCATATCTAGTGTGAAAAACTTTTTACCTATCAGGTCTTTAAGACACAGGGACAACTCAGTTGGGACAATGCCTTCCAGGATGTCATGCAAGATGTCAGGAGGGTAACCGGTGACTGCATGAAAGTGTTTGAGATTCTCAGTTAAAGGGCATGCCCTTTTCACACCATAAGTCTGACTCAGTCCTGGGTCCTCTTTCACCTCCTGCACCTGCCTATCATGCAAGTCTTTGTCTCTGAACTGAAAGAATCCAGAACGTACCTCTTGTTGTTGAGTGTCCTTTCTGCTTGCCAAACAGAATCTGCAGAACTTGTCAACAGTGAAGCTCTCCAGGAATCCTGCAAGGGAGTGGGCACCAAGGTTATCAGCGGCAACATACAAGACTGTACCTTTCACACTTGCACCTAGTTGCTCCAGGTAAACACCATTTTGCTCCAATAACTTGAGATCATAGATAAGAGGTTGCAGAACCTTTGCATAGCCACACTCTTTGACCGTGGAAGTATTGCATAGTAAAGCAAGTTGGATTGAGTTGAGGGTAGACCTATATTTTGCTGGTATGTTTGCAATGACCCAGTATACGGCACACATTTTATGTTTTAGCTTTGATGTTCCAAGAGGATTGGCGACTTCAAAATCATCAATGTAAAGGCCAAGAGCAATTGTGAACTCATCACTTGCAAGAAGAGAGTTTTCATTGAAGTACTGCCCATCAACATACGACCTGTATTCCTGCAGGGCATGGACTTTTTCTGACATAGCTTTGTCTAACACGTCAGGTCTGTTAAGCAACTTCTGGAGCATGGGACCAATGGGGACATATGCAAGTGGTTTTTTGCCCTTTTCCACCACATATTCAATGGGGTTTACCAGTGGAAACTCTCTGCGTACATATGCTGCTCTTCTTTTAGTAGTTCCTAAGGAACCATCTTTGGCAAAAAATGTCATCATGTTACTTTCCGACATGGCACTAGTAACCTCTCTCACAACTGCTTCATCCATATCAGCATAGTGTTTCTTCAGTACGGCCCTCACTCTGTTATGCAAAAGTGGCTGTGACAGCCTATCGATTTCACAAAGCTGTTGTACAACTTCTTGCACGGTGCTCTCTGGTATGTGTAGAACGCTTTGCATCTTTAACAGAAGGGATGCTAGGTTGTGCTCAAGTTGTTTTTCTAAATCACCAAGATCATTCTCTCTGGCGTCTTCACTCTCCTCTTCAAACTCCTCCATATGATCAACTTGTGACATTTGCTCTTGTGCAGCATCGCAGTCATGGCTTACATAATCACAACCAATGATTTCTGACTTGAACTTTTTCCAGTTCTGTTCCTTGTGGACTCTACTCTTGTGTGTTTTGAAAGTGGAGTAGACACTGCTTTCAAAGTTGCAATCTTTAAAAGGGCACCTGACTTTATGGTTCACTTTAAAGTGTGCAGTACGTAAGTGAGTGAAGTAGTCAGTCTCAGAACAAGACTGAGCAAACCCACATGCCAGACAGCTAAATTTAACTGGTACATCTGCACTTGGTTGCTGTTCCAGAGTTTTGGTATGAAGGCGGGACAAGTGTACTTTTAGTGCATTTAATGATTTAAATGTACACAGACATTCCTGATGTAAACAGGGAAATGGCTCTGTTCTTGCATAACTTCCATGTTTTAGTCTATAATGTTTAAATAACTGTGCTCTCTTTTCACAGCTAAAAGGGCAATACTTACACCTCCACATCATCTTGCCCTGGGACCTGCAATAGAAGAACATACAGACAAGGAACTTAGTTAGCTTATTACAACAATGTATCTGTATTTATTAATTAATCTGTAATTGGGACTGTTACTTCCAACTGAGTTAAGGCCATACACCTGTATGATGAATTTGTGTACCATTCTCAGGGCTCCAGACTGTGACCATTTGTATAGTTGTACTATAATGACGTGACTTTATGATGTGCTGACCAAATACTTTTCGCTTAAAAAAACGGTGTCTTGTATCTGAAAAAATTACAATTGATCTTAATGATTTTTTCTCTTAACATATCAGCCCACTTCACTTATCACTAAAAGAAACTGTACAATGTTGTTGGTGTATATTGTCTGGTTATTAGCAAAGCATCTATCAATAACACAAATATGATGGAAAAGATATGCCTGTTAATTTATGCACAGCACATTTTGTGCTGGTAACGTTACTCCTCAATAGCAAAACTAGGAGCCCTTTAAGTGCCACAAAGAAAAAAAAAATATATTGTGCGCACAAGATACTAAAACGTGCGCATGTTTAAGCTAAATCTACTAAAACCTGCCCTCCAGATACAATTATTGCCCCTCTTTAATTTGTGCATACTGACTACTTCATGTGTTCACAGCCACAATGGAGAGAAGAACTCAGCTCATCAACTTTTATTTTCACCTCAGAATGTCATATAATCAGGGTTTGAATTACACGGTGGCTTTAGGGGGAGAAGGACACTATTTTTTTTGTGCACACAGCTTCTAAAACACAAGTCCACGTCAGCGGGGCCAAGATCAGATGACTGTGAAAAATCATGATTTTACTGTTTACTATTACAGATAGTTAATACTGTCAATAACATTTCATACAGTACAAATAACAATAGTAAAAGTATCAGAACAGTTGTTTAGCTCAGATCCGCCCCATGTATGGAGCTATGCATGCTAACTGCTACAGTGTGACTCGGACTACACGTCACATTAACGTTTTATGCTGCGACTGCAGGTCAGACTCAGCGTGCATAGCTCCATACATGGGGCGGATCTGAGCTAAACAACTGCGATAACATTCACTTGTTCACTCACCAGATTCAGTAGACTGCTGTACCATTACAGCTAACGTTACTGCTCTCTCTGGGTGCAGTCGTTCGCGGTGCCTCGTGCGTTTGTGTGTTGGTTGGTGGGTGGGGGAGGGGGGACTCAACTCGGTGCGGTGTCTGCCACACTGTGGAAGGCGCTGGCGGGAAACAGGTGAAAATGTCACGTTAAACTGCACTGAACAACGTTCACCTCTGCTTAAACAGCCCCTCCAGTGAGAAACGTAGGTTTTTATCTAAATTAGCAAAGTTAGCTAACCAGCTAAAATGCCCGCCCGTCGACTTGACAAAAAAAAAAATCAAACGTTAAAAGTCAAATGTGAAAAATGTCAGAATTGGATGAAAACGAGCTTTTCCACGTCTCACCAGCAGCCCCACAAATTCATCCACACTTGCAAACAATAAATACACCGCAGCAACTTACATCTTGATTCAGTAGACAGCCGCCCTGTTGCCTTTCTCACTCCCTCGCTGGCCAGCGGTGCTGTCTTCGTCTCTTCCCCGCGGGAGTACGGTGCCGACTGCCGACCTTCTCTCTTCTCCGCTGAAGCGCGAAACTTCCCTCCTCTCTCCCCCGCTAGTGCAGTGCCGTTTTCCGCGATACCTTCTGCGCTCGCAGCTTCTCGAGTGACACAAAATCCGGCCTGAAGTACATAAAATGTCCGCCGAATCGGTTGAATCAAACTTTTTTTTACGTCTTACCAGCAGCAAAGATAAACCGTCTTTGCCAGCAGCTCCAGATTGGACGACTACAACGTCACCGAGCGTCACGTTCAATGCGTCAGAAAATAGCCAATCACGAGCTTCTGTTGTCTGCAGCGCAGTGAAACTGCCAATTCTAAGTTATTTAAACTTAAAGTTATTTGTACATTCAAATATGTCTAGATATTAAGAGATTGTACTTACATTTGATAGTAATGCAACAGAATATACTTACATAAGAATAGTAATGCAGCCACACTTAAATTATTTAAGTATATTGTAATTACATTGTTTAATTAGATATGAAGTCCGGGTTTACAGTGTGATGGACATGAAAATTAAGTTAAAATGGGTGTAGTATGTATTTTGATGTTTTGGTGTTAATGGGACGTTTTTGGGCTGGAGTCAGTGTTTTCTCCTAACCCAGTGACATAGCACAGGTGTGGTGACTATAGCCACAAGTGCTAGGACGCCCAACTACAAGTACCACAAGTGCTAGCCCTGTGGTGACAGGTGTTAGCTTTGGACGCTAGCCACTAGCACCTGCTATTTCAGATGTTGCACACTGAAATAGACATTAATGAAAATAACATAGAAACTGGCATTTTCTTGTTTCCTATTATTAATTAGCCTAAAGTGAATATGCTGCAGTTGATTTTACAATTTTGGTGCAGGTAGATTTTTTTTTTAGTAAAAAAAAAAAAAAGCCTCAAAGAAGGCCTGCATTGTAGGCTCGGTTTTAGTAAAAAAAAAAAAAAGTATATATAGGCCTATATGATTGCCAGTATTCTCTTTCAGAGTTCAAAATTATTTGTTTTTTGTTTTGCATTGTTCAAAATGATAAATAGGAGTCAGTAATTTTCTGTTTATAGTTTATTGATTTCATAAAAGTAAAGCATTATAGTTCTCATATCCTATATTAAGCATAAATTTAAAGAAACTATGTACAGTATGTGGTGTTTTCTTAAATTATTGGTCAACTAGGTTTGGTGGCTCGGAGTGGGTTTTAATTTAGAGTGGGGAAAGATGCACAGCTGCCGAAGGATGACCCAAGACCTCACATTCTCCTACTTCACGGACACAGCAGCAGTGTACAATGTACCTTTCCTGGCACTCATGAAAAGTCACAATGTACATGTCTTCTGCTACCCAGCACACACCACCCATGTCCTCCAGGCAGCAGATTTTTAACATGAGGAAGGGAGAAGGTGGACGAGGGAGATGGCGGTACTGAAGCTGCTGAAGACTGAATTTTTCATCCTTTTCAACAGGGCTTGGAGGAAAACATCCACGGTGGAGAATGCACAGGCTGGCTTCAGGGCAACAGGAATGTTTCCCCTGAACAAAGACATCATCCCAGCTGAGGTCTATGGTCCAAGTGCTACAACAGAGAGGGCCATACCACCACAACACCTGTAGCACCCACCACCTCAAGCAGGCCCACCACCACCCTACCACCACCACCTAACGGGCTAGACAGAGATGGTGATTCATTCTGAATACCTGGGGGCCACACAAGTTATCATGGCTTTGGATGAGGATGAAGATGGAGATATTTCCTTCCTCAGCTTCACTCCAGTCCCAGATGATGAGCCATCAACCTCCACAGTAAGTAGCATGATGGACTGTAAAAACATTACCTTTTGGGCATGAACCCTGTGCTGTAAAAGGGCAAAATCCCCAAGCTACCACCTGAAAGGCATGGAACATATAAATTATGTTTCTAGTCGCAACAAACCGGCCAAGAAGAGAGGGCCAAGAGAGGCAGTAGAGGCCTACCCCTGCAAGCTCTGCAAAATCAAATATGGGGACAAAAGTGACCCCAAGGTGACAGCGGAGTGGGTGATCTGTCGCCACTGTCGTGCATGGTTCCACGAGAGGGAGGGGAGGATTATGGCATCATGGAGGATGAAGGGTTTGCATGTAAAGACTGTGTGTGTATGTGTGTGTGTGTGTGTGTGTGGGGGGGGGGGTGTTTTAAAAGAAAAGAACGCAAATTGTTCAGTTTCTGTTGTAATTCACTGATTGTTTAATTTCTGTTGAAATTTGATCTGCCATTCAGGCTGTTATTTTGCATAGCTTAAGTAACTAGTAAGCCTACACGATTAATGTATGATTATAATTATAATGAATGATTTGAATGATGATTGATTATTGATTGGTTGTTTTGAACTACTAATGGTTATTATGTTGAATGATGATTGATTATTGATTGGTTGTTTTGAACTACTAGTGGTTATTATGTTCAATGTTCCAAAAAATGTTACAGATATATTACAGATTACATTATAGGACATGTAATCAGTAATCTGTAAGGGAATCCAAAAGTAACCCTCTCAACACTGGTCATCACACACAGATCCTTTGATGTCAATATGTGCTGTTGTGATGTCATCACAGGGAAATGGACCTTGATGTAGTGACATCATCAAATGTATGACATCAGCATTCCAATCTGTACTTGACTCTGAACAAGTGAGCAGTAGAGACACAGTAGCCTTCTTGTGCACAATACAGATTTACAGCGTTTTATTTACAAAACAGTTCTGACATAGACATTTTGTATTGACAAAGCTAAAAATGAATGTGCCAGCGCAGTCTCTCAGTCTTAAGGCTTTGATGGATGATAATAAAGCCCTTTGCAATGACAATGAGGTCTTAAACAGAAAAATTAGGGACCTGCACAGAGAGAATGAAGACCTGAAGAAGACCATGGATTCGTTTCGCGCAAAAATGGAGGGGTCCCGTAACAAGAAAAAAAGAGCTCTCCAGTTAGAAAATGAGATGTTGCAAGCAGATAATGAAACCCTAAAGAATGATAATGAGGTCTTGTGCCAAGACATTAAGGAAAAAAATGAAGAGATACTGATCATGTCACA
Source organism: Trachurus japonicus (assembly GCF_045865225.1). Taxonomy (NCBI): domain Eukaryota; kingdom Metazoa; phylum Chordata; class Actinopteri; order Carangiformes; family Carangidae; genus Trachurus; species Trachurus japonicus. The sequence goes on along the minus strand of NW_028220953.1, from coordinate 1,822 downwards.
TGATCTAGAAGTCAAAGAGACAAACTTGTCTGAGCTCGAGGATGCCATCACACAAAAAGATGAGACACTTCAAGTACAAGCTCAGGAGCTCGAGAATGTTCGGCAAGCATTCCAAAATCTCAAATGGGCTAATACGGTAATGACCCAAGAGAACATCTCCCTGTATCAACAAGTCCAAGAGCTTAACAAAAAGTTGTCTGATGAGCAAGAGAAAACGAAACTAGATCGTAAGGCTCTGCAACAAGAACTACAGGAGCTCAAAAGAACTTTTCAAGAACTGAAAGACTTTGAACACAACCATACTGCCAAAAGCCGAGAGAATGCATCTTTGAGAGAACACAATACAGCCTTGGAACAAGAACTTCAGGAAATTGGGAAAAGGTTACATTGTGGAGAAGAGGCCATCAGACAAAAAGATGAGGCCCTTCAAGAAAAGGCACAAGAGCTAGAATATGTTCAGCAAGAACTCAAGGGCATTGTAAGCATCCACAATGAAATGAGCCAAGAAAATGTGTCTTTTAGAGAACAAATCAAGGGCCTGAATCAAAAGGTCCAAGATCTCAACAAAAAGTTGTGTTATGAGCAAGAGAAAATGAGACTTGATCGTGAAGTGCATAAACTGAAAAGTCAAGAACTCAAAGACTTTGAACACAACCATTCTGCCTTGGAACAAGAGCTTCAGGACATCAAGAAAAAGTTCCATTGTGGAGAAGAGGCCATTAGACAAAAAGATGAGGCCCTTCACGAAAAGACAGAGGAGCTCAATGTTTTTCGACAAGAACTCAAAAGCTTCTTGAAATACAGCTGTAATGTGCAAAGCCAAGAACACAAACAAAACCAAGCCCTGGACAAAGAAGTCCAAGAGCTTAACAACAACTTGTGCGATCAACAAAAGCCAGTGGAATTTGATGGTGAGGTTCTGCAACAAGATGTGCATGGACTCAAAAGTATTCTTCAATACCTCAAAAACCTTGAACACAAAGACCAAGTGATGAAACTGAAAAATGAAACCTTGGAAAGAGAAGTTGATGACGTCAAGAAAAAATTGTACGATGAGCAACTGGCCTTGACAAAAAAAGACAAGGAAGTCAGAAATGTCCAAGAAAGCAAAGGCTTGGAAATCAACTGTCTTGTAAAGACAATAGAGTCCTTGCAAAAGAAAATGAATGCCCTGAGGACAGAAAATGACGACTTTAGGAGAGAGAATCAAGCCAGAGAGGCCTTTGAAATCAAGACTATTGCTGATGATTTAAATAAGGATTACATGGCCAAGTTTAATAAGAACCAGCGGAGTTGGACCTCACGTTGGTTTCCTGTCTGATTTTCCTTCTCTCCTTGTTAAAATGTTGTATTGCAGGGGTGCTCACACTTTTTCAGCCTGAGAGCTACTTTTAAAGTGACCAAGTCAAAATTATCTACCAACATTATTAATGATTCACGTTTATTTATATAGCCTACTATATGAAGATATACATAACACTTCATATACAATATGTTGGTGTGGCCTACCTTTCATAACTGCATGAACCCATATGGCACAATAAATGTCCATACACTTTTGGTCGTCCAGTCATTGGTCGGACTATGCGGGGGGGGGGGGGGGTAATAGTATTTACCGTGCGCCCCTGTCTGTATGTGAACCTGTGTCTGTCTATGTGCGGGCAGAGATGAGAGATGGTGTTTTTTTAATAATCATGCTAGCGTTTCACCATCTCTCATCTCCGCCAGTCAGCCTCTCAACCTGCCGCCTCTCTCGCGTGCGGGCGCACCACACAGCATGTAAACACACGTGAGGAAAAAAAAAAAAAAAATGTAATATATA
>NW_028220952.1:0-9667 GCF_045865225.1 Trachurus japonicus | reverse complement strand
TACTTAAGCAGCATCTGAAAATGGTCTGACCACAGATAGATTGAAATTTACCCATGCTCGCAACAAAGCTGTGCAAATGATGAGGAAAGCCAAAGCAAATTTCTTTGTTTCCATCATAGAAAGTGCTAAAGGCAATGGGAAGAAAACATGGCAAATATTGAACAAATTACTAGGCAAGAATAAACAAGAGACCAAAGCACTTGAACTAGAAGTGAACAATGACTTGGTAAAGGATTCTAGTATGGTAGCTAATATTTTTAATAATTATTTTATAGATAGTGTAACTGATATCACAAGGCTTTTTACCCGTCCACAATTCAACCCCGCCAGATTAATGAAAGTCACCCTATTTTTCATCTTGAAAACATAACTGAGATGGAGGTAAAAAAGATCATTGCAGCTCTTAAAAACTCTAAAGCTAAGGATATTCATGGTGTCGACACTAACTTCATCAAGACCCATATAGATGTCCTAGCTAGGCCCATCTCTCTCATGGTTAACCAGTCACTCAATCAGAAAGCAGTTCGTCTTCTGGAAGAAGGCATCGGTGATACCTGTTTTTAAATCTGGATCAAAAACACAGGTAGCCAACTATCGGCCCATTAGCATCCTGCCTATCGTCTCAAAAGTTGCTGAGAAATGGGTAGCAGCCCAACTTATTAAACACCTTGATAAAGGATTTACCCCTCTTCACAGCATGCAATTTGGTTTCGGTCCAATCACTCCACCGAGACGGCGAACTGTTTTTTTACTGAGAATGTTAAAGGGTTACTGGATAAGAACCCCTGTGTAGGTGCAGTGTTTTTAGATCTCAAAAAAGCATTTGATACTGTCAACCATCAAATTCTTTTAAACAAGCTCACTCATTTTAATCTTTCTGATGAAGCTATATCATGGTTTAAATCCTATTTGTCAGATAGATCGCAGCAAGTCAAGATTGACAATGTCATGTCTCACCACCAAGCTTGTCATGTTGGAGTCCCACAAGGATCAATCTTGGGACCTTTGCTATTCTCCATGTACATCAATGATCTTCCTGATATTTGTCCAGATGTTAGAGTCTTGATGTATGCTGACGACACTGTGATTTATACTCAGGGAAAGGATGCTAAGACAACGGCAAAAAACTTAACTGATGCTTTGACTAGGGTTCAAGACTGGTTATGTAATTCGTGTTTAATGTTAAATACAAAAAAAAACTGTGCACATGCTATTCACCAAAAATGGTACAAAACACACTGAGCCACCAATGTCTGAAAAAGTGGTTGTCTTGAACGGAGTAAAATTGGAGACAGTAACCCATTTTAAGTACCTTGGGGTGTTACTGGACTCCAACCTCACCTTTAAGAAACACTCCAAAAAAATAACCAACACTTTAAAATTTAATATACAAAATTTTAAACAAATCAGACCTTTTATTACAACGGAGGCGGCAAAAGCCTACCTACACTGCTTGATCCTGTCACATATTGAATATTGCTTCACAACCTGGATGTTTGCTGGAGTCACCACTCTCAAGCCTATTAAACAGCTATATAAAAAAGCAATCAAGGTGTTTGATCAAAAGCCCCAGTCTTTCCATCTCTGCCCAATTTTGAAAAAATATCAGTTCTTGACATTCGAGAACTTCCAACTACTCAAAAGTTCCTGTCTCATTCACAGGTCATTAAATGGGCTGGCACCTCCACCACTAGGCCATTTTATTAAAAAGAAAAATAGCGCAACAACAACGAGAGCTACCACCAGAGGTGACTGTGAGGTTCAGTTTAGGAGAACAGCATTCGCACAGAAGGTTTTATCAGTCCATGGTTGCTCAATGTGGAATACGCTACCTCTGGCTATAAGGGAAATATCAACATATGTAGCATTCAAAAAACAGCTGAAAATATGGCTTACCAACAACCAAGCCTGCCAACATTAAGGGCATGCTCGTTTTTGTGTGAGTATGTGTGGGCGTGTGTGCCTTGTGTACTTGTTTCTTCTGTTTTTTTTTTTATACTTCTTTTTTCTTCTTACCAAAACTGTAGGCACTTTACCTCTGGCACTTTAAAATCCAGCACTTTATTATAGATGCACTTTTTGTAAGCAATAATAGCACTTTATAACAGATGCACTTTAATGGTCCTTAACAGCTCCCGAACCTATTATTACAAGCTGCTCTTTCCACTGCAACTAAGGTTTAAATTTGTAATGTGACTTGTGTTATAGTATTGTGATATTGTGATATGGTACTCGTACCATACTAAATGTTATAAATGTTGTTGATGATGTTGTTATTGATGTTTTGTATAATTGTCGTTATGTGTGCCGCGGGACTACAGATGGAAATTAGCCCTGAGCTAAATCTGGTGTATTTACATTTTTTATAATGTTCATTAATATGCAAAGTCCCGTCACAAATAAACAATAAAATGAAAAATGAGAGCAATTATTGAACAAATAAAGTAAAAGCAGAACAACTGTAAGACTAAATGGCAGGCAGGTAAGAGCAGGTGCTGACAGTATCGTGAACAATTTAAAAACACTATTTCTGTCTAATTATCTTTCATTTGACATCCTCATAGAGCCGCTTGAGCAGTGAGACTTTTACACCAGAAGCATCTGCATTAAGTCGAAACTCAGACACCAGAACAAATGAGATGTACCGATCCGGCTGTTTCAGTCCCAGTGCTGATACCGATGCCTCGGCTCAGCGTATTGGCCGATAACCTAGAACGATTGTATTTTGCAGTGCAATCACCACCACTTGCAACACTTCCATCGCAGATATTGCAAGTAGCTGAGAGACTTGTTGGCAGAGCGAGTGTGAAATACTTCCATACAGCTGTTGCTCTGTGTTTGTGCATGCTGACACGTGATGTAGCACATGGCATAAACATAGAATTGAAGTAAATAGATCGACATCATGGATCAAACATCCCATTTTCCGATACCCAATCTAGCTATTTCGTCAGCATCTGGACCAATATCTGATCTTAGAGCCATAACACATGGACTGGGTTATACTATATGACCGGCTAGACAGTGACATATTGAGTGAGTATTAATCACATAGTCCGTCTCTGTCCATTCTCTGCTGATGAAGCATGCTGTTGTAATCGTATCGTAGGCATTCATGTATTGATGAAGGCTCCCATCCATAGCCGCCTTGCACCAAAGTAAAAGGGCAGCGAGAAACGCATGCATGACCTTCATTTACTTTTTATGCAGTATTTTCTATCCAATGAATGAACGACTGTGGGACACACGTGCTTTTGTTTACAAAGTTGGAACGCTTGTAAAACTGCAGCAATCTGCAGCAAACCAAGTGAACTATCGGACTTTATTGGTGTGAACATTGCATCGGTGCATCCCAAGAACAAACTCAAGTTACATGCAAAGCACAAGAAAATTAGCTTGAAGCATAAAAATCCACTGGAGTGAAATAGGAGTGTATCAGTTTTAGGTGGTAACACAGTGTTTGTGTTGTTGGAGGTCATATGCACGTGTTGCAAAAGGCTTTTGAACATCAAACAGTGTTGCAGTTTGATTAAGGTGGCTGATCTGAAACACGTTCACACAGTCTGACTATCACCTTGTTTATAAAAAATCAGATTACATTGTTTACATAGAAAATTGAGTGTGATTTTGGAATAGTTCAGTCTGTAATTGTGTCCATCACCGAGGGGCCAATCTGGCAGCCGGGTAGAGCTGGTGAAACAACCTGTCTATAACCTGGGAGTGTTTCATTTTGCTTTTGTATTACTGTCAGTAAATGAATTCATGTCCACGGCTGCGCCAGCCTTCCACTGTAATGCATTAATCAACAGAGCCACAGAGGTTTATCTCGACACCAGCGAGCACTCGACCTATACTGTACGCCCGGAGAATATTAACGCTGGGAGAATCTGTTTTCTCTTTTTTTCTCCCCTCATTGTTTTCAATGGAAATGAGACGCTGCTGTACATTCCCAGGAGAGCGTCGAGCTTCGAGCATGTGAGAGTACGAGCTCCCTAAAAAATACTTCGGTTATTTCAGACAATGGCCATGACCACATACACACAGAGAGATACTGATGTTTCAGTGCATCCATTAACCTTTAGAGCAGCAGGTCGGACTGGAGCATGTTTCTGGCCTGATCTGACGGATATGTTCATCCCAGTGCCGCCCGCTGCTGCAAGAGGCCTGAGACACTGCACATGTTTGATATATAAAGATTAGAGTCCGTCATCATCACGTTCTGTCGCCACCATAGTTCTTATATCGTTTATTAACAACGTAGCTGCAGAGACCGAAAACAACTCTGTCTCGTAATGTTCTGTTATTATCTCATAGCGTGGTGAATGTGCAGGTCACAACTTGTCCACCAGAGCGTTTTGGAGTTGTTGGATTGTGTATTTGATGAGTTTGATGAGGGAAACCAAGAAATCCCATGAGCCTCCGTAGCGTAGCTCTGAGCAGCTCACGGCTCTGCTCCGCCGTTCTAAAAATAGCTTGCACCGTCAAATAAAGGTAACGAACCTACTGCTATGACTATAGGGATTATGGCAATGGGCCAATTTGCCAAAATATTGAACTATCCCTTTAACAACGTAGCTGCAGATTGCCTGTATGACCGGGTGCATGAGGACACTGTGGGATTTGTTGTTGTGTTTGGAAGTTGGGAAGAATTCACATTTCCATATTTGAAGTATTTATAAAGCAACAAATCATCTGTTTATGATTTTTTGTTTTATTTCTAACCTTACCTTGTGTTTATTGGTGTTACCATGGTTACGACAGTCCCCTAGTCCCCAGATTTATTTTCCTGTTGAGATTTTTAACAATCACAGTCTTGGAAAACACAGACAAATATATTATTCTAGTAATGAGCATAGAAAACTGATTTATTTTGTTGTTTTGGTATAAAGCAAAGTCTGCCGGCACTCAGACTTTTGAACTTTGTGTTTGTGCAAAAGTTTCCAAGTGTCCACAAAGACAGCCTATTAATTATCTGCCAATTATTTTTGATAATTTGCGAAAGGTTGGGAAAAAAGCTGTTTTTCAAAATAAAATGTGAACTTTGATGATGCAATAGTGTTGGTTTCTTTTAGGAAACATGTTTTTCTAATCAGCAAAAAAACAGAAAACTAATACAAACAACCAAATGTTTTTTTTTATTTTTATGTCACTTCAGAAATCTGGCATCTGTGTGTGTGTTTGTGTATAAAAAATACCTGACAGTGGTTGTGTTGAGTTTGTAAATTGAAGGAAATAAATTAAAGATTAGAGAGAAAACATAGAGAGTGATGAATGTACACTAACAAATTAAAGAGAGGACGGTTGTGGATGTGACTGGCAGAGTAGAAATGAAGTGTGTCCAGGTGTGTGTTGAACTTCCACCACAGCTTAATCTGATAAATGTGTGTGTATATATCTGTTTATCTGAGAAGAGTGTGTGTGTGTGTTTGTGTGTGTGCGTGTGTGATTTACAGCAGCATTTCAATGACACACTGATGGCTGCAGACTTTACAGGGATAAATCTGAACTCATACACATGCACACGTATACATCATGCCCACTATATGGTCGGACAGTATGTTTTCCATTTTTCCAAACCATAAGACATACTATATAAACACACATACACACACAGACACACACACACCTGTGCTCTCCACATCTGCAGATATCCAGCTAATGATGCACACAAATCACGGCGGCACAGTAACAGTAGACTTTCCATTATGATCACATAACTACAGTCGGGCCAGCAGGACAGCGGTGAAAGGGTTTATGAGTGTGCTCTCTGTGACGGGCTGTGACCCTGACAGGCCATAAATATGACTGTGTGTGTGTGTGTGTGTGTGTGTGTGTGTGTAGGTGTGTGTGACAGAGAGAGAGAGGGAGAGAGAGAGAGATGGCACGCTGACTGATCGTGACAGGGAAACAGACGTATCTACACTAGAGGAATAAAGATTTATACTGTAACCAAACACCAGGACAAAGAAGAAAAAAAAAAACCCAAATCTAACCTACAGCGTTTGTGAGTGACGTTGTTTTAATCATGCGATTAATGCGATGATGGAACGACTGTGCATTAGACCTGTCTAGGTGGGTTATGTTGGATCTGTCCGGCTCGATTTAGCCTTCAAAGAGTTGAGCATTTTTCATACAGACCTAAATGGACAAATTAATTCTCTAATTAGGAGTGAAATTAGACCATTAGCAGCCTCTGTTCCTGGCTCTGTGGCATAGGTGTGTGAGTGTGCACATGTGTCTGTCTCTTTGTGTGTGTGCTTGAGGGGGGGAAATGGCTGCAAATGGAAGTTTTTAGTTCCAGATAGAAAGGTCACAGGCTTTTGAATGAATTATGGACTGTTCAAATTATAACTAAAGACACATGGATGAATTCATTTGTACCAAAACTGAAAGTGCACATCAGACGCAGTTCGGTCCCTCACAACAACACACTGACGATCGTCTGAACATTTGTTGCATTGGACCGACTTCAAAAACAAAGTGTTTCATGTTGGACTGAAGAGACTGAAACTCTGAGTTTTCAACTGAGACAGCAGGTTGATTTGTGTGTTTGTGTGCGCGTCTGTCTGTGTGAGTGTGTGTTGACTAATTGCCTCGGCTCCCACACAGACAATACCCGACTCCTCCTTAACCCTAAATCACGTCGATGTCCCTTCACCCATTCTCACGCTTCGGACACGTTTCTGAAACTGAAAACTGTGCAACACTGCAAAAACTCAAAATCTTTCTTTTATTTGTCTTATTTCTTGTCAAAATGTCTCATTTCTAGTCAAAACTAATCTCTTTCCACTTAAAGCAGAACTATGCAGGATTTGGGCTGTAATTATTGTGGCTCAGAGTCACTGTGATGGTTGAGTGACCTGTTATGAAGTGAATGGGGTCTAGGCCAATGCGCTCACCCCCCCCACTGGCTGAAAACCGCACTTGCAAGATCAGTCGTCCGTCTCGGTGTTACAAATCTCGTCAATGGATAGAAGTATCGCGAGAAACTGCTTTACGGCAGTACGAGATAAGAACGCATATGACGTCATGCATGTCACGAATCGTGATTGGTTTGAGTTCGGAAAGTCGGAGGAAACCATGGAAACATGAAATGTTTACTGATGAAGTTCAGCTTGTGGCTAACAGGGAGCTAATGCTAACACAGATACACACACCATGGGTCTTTTATAAGATAATGTAATACATCATGACACACACACACACACCTTCGCGTTTTGGAACCTTTATTCCTGTGTGTGTATGTCTGTGTCTTTGTGCCTGTGTGTGGCTGTATTAGCGTTAGCTCTGTGCTAGCGTTAGCTCCGTGTTAGCATAGCGTTAGCTCGGTGTTAGCATTAGCTCCGTGTTAGCATTAGCGCCGTGTTAGCGTTAGCTCGGTGTTAGCAGGGCTTAGCAAACAGCAGTAAACACAAGCACGTGTAGGGGGGGTGGAGGAGGTGGCGGCGGCGAGTTTTTTTTTTTTTTTTTTTACGACAGTGACATGTGCCTACCAGAACTGTGGGGGAGCTCCGGAGAGGGAAAAAAAGAGAAACCAACGAAGGAGCGAGCTATTTCCGGCCGAGCTGCATAGTTCTGCTTTAAAATAAGACTCATTACCTAAAATGTAACATGTTTCTAGATGATTTTCACATTTTCACTTGAAGTAAGTAGAAAAATCTGCCAGTGAAAGCAAGTTTTTTTGTGCCTGTAATAAGGAAGAAAAAATTGCTCCACTATCAGATTTTTCTACTTATTTCAAGTGAAAATATGCTTGAAAGAAGTAAAAAAGTGTCTAAAAACAAGCTACTTTTTATGTGATGAGTCTTATTTGAGATTTGATTTGACTAGAAACTACATTTTGACTAGAAATAAGACAAATATTCTTGGTAAGATATTTGAGTTTTTTGCTGTGCGATGTTTGATGTAAACAGATCAGATGCACAATTTGGATATTTGTGAACGTGAACAACGGTTGTTCTCTGGTTTACGCACCCAGCACAACCACTACTATGACGATGACGCCCCGTGAGGCTTTTAAATGTTTAATTCATGAATGAGCTAATGAAAAACAAAAGCACTATGAGAAACTGCAGCTTTTAGTCTTTGCTGTTGGGTTGTCTTTTGATCCTAATGATCCCACAGGGGGTTATTTATGGTGGTTGTTCATCGTATGCTGCAAATATAAATACAGATGTAGGAGGTAAAATGATTATACGACTGTACATGGGTGAAAATGAGTTTGCAGCTGTGTTTCAAATTCACTGCACGTGTAGAAGTGAGTATAAAAAAAAAAGATCATTATTATGGCTCTGGCATTTTCTCTGAACATCAAGCGCAAGAAATCCTCCTACAGAAATCTTCTGGCTCAAAACATCAGCTCATATAAAAACGCTAAACCTCATGTCCACACCATTAAAAAAAAAAAAAAAAGCTACAGAGACCAGCTCCATCTGGTTTGGCGAACAACTCGACGTACTGTACTCACTCTCAAACACGGCTCTCTGCCATGCACATAAAAACAGACAAACAAACGAGCTAATGTCCTCATACAAAGCTGATAATCTTGAATTTATTAATGTTATTATGTGTTCACCCGTTATCCACACACAAGTTTGATGTGTCAGGCTCCTGATCTGAGCTTTGCAGAGTTTCAACACAGAGTAATAATAATTACCAGACACACACAGAGAGAGAGAGTGTGTGTTTCCTGGAGAGCATCAGTGATAAAGCCCATAAATCTGTTTCTACAGCTCCTCTGCATTTGTGACCACTGCAGGCTTTATTTTATCTACAGTGTATAAGTTTTACCTTTAAGACTTTTTGTATTAAAAAAACTTCCATTTCACACTTCATTTTACTGACCTTCCTTCTGCCCTTAATTAAAGAAGATGCAGAAATTATTTCTAACCTGTTGCTCCTTGTGTCAAACTGTTAATATAAAGAGGGAACATAAAGCCCAACAGACACCAAATGATAATAGTAATAACTAAAAATCCAGCCTGTAGCAACAGAACCTTTCTCAACTTAGCTTGTGGCAAACATCATATTTTTTGATAACACAAAAACTATCCAATATTTATGTTTTAGGTGTAGTGCCCTTTAACAAAGTGCATTTCCCGTAATCCTCTGGATTCTTTTTTTGTTGTTGTTTGGATGGCTAAATGTCACGGCTCGACAGAAAAAAATTTCCACGGGCAAGTTCAGGGGTCCCAGTCGGTTCAGACACGTCTGTAATAACAACAGCACAGACTGAGGACTGAGCGCTGTGCGTTTGTTTTGATTTCAGCCAGACAGAACAAAGCTTTGGTGAGTTTTACAGACACGGATGAAGCTACGTTTTGGTGATATCTGCAGGTTAGTGTTGTGGTCAAGACAACCGAACCTGAGACAGAGTCAAGACCAAGACCAGAGCATGATAAGACCAAGACAAGACCAAGACTTTGAGGGGGTTGAGACCGAGTCTAGACAAAGACCAGGGGGGGCGACTCCAAGTCCCAGACCAAACCAATGCGAGACCATTAAAGTACATGAAGTATGGATTGAACAGAACTAAACAGAACTTTGCAACCAAGTTTTTCAGATGGTTACACAAGCAACATACTTTTGTGGAACAATTTTACAGTAATCATCTCAAAGTTATTGAATTATTACATTACATAAACCAAAGTGAGCAAGTGACAAAGAC
>NW_028220951.1:0-748 GCF_045865225.1 Trachurus japonicus | reverse complement strand
TAAGTGATATATTTGTGTTAATATAAGTCTTAAATAGTTGTATCTTCCGACAGCAATCACTTACATAGAGTGTTTGGACTGAAACACGGGTCTGTCAGTCACTCTGCTCTGCTCTGAGCCGAAGAGAAAACATTTATCGTATCCTACAGTTTTTATCCAATGAGGAGAGAGAACGGCATGCAGGGCTGTGTGTGCAGCCAAGGGACGCCGTGAATGTGGCGACGTAGGGACGAGGACTGTTATGGTGCGTTCAAGGAAACTCGTATTTTTCCGACCGTGAAGTGGTACCAGGTCGATCTGGTACGAGTTCACCGGTCGGAAGTTACGAGTGGCCGTTATAGTGACTTTCACCGGTAAAACAGGTCGGAAAAACACGAGTGGGTTGCCTGGAACGCTACAAAGTCGTAAGTTGTGACTTGAAGCTGTAATTTACGATTTCAAAAGCCTGCCTGGAACGCAGCATTAGCGAAAATGTTTTGGCTAACTTCCTGTCAGCCGATGGAGTAGGGGTGGGCGATATGACGATATTAGATCGTGAAGTGATTAGAGTGTGTAGACGATCTGCCAAAGTGCAGAGATCGTAGGATCGTCTAGGGCACATTCTATAAATTGCAGTTCTATGCTGATGCACAGACGCACCGGACGTATTGCGGCGTCAACCTGAACGACCAATCATAGCGAATTACGGGCAGTGACGCGCTTTCTTACCCACCTCCTTGTTTATGTGTGTAGCGGTAGCCGCATGGTG
>NW_028220950.1:0-12495 GCF_045865225.1 Trachurus japonicus | reverse complement strand
GTACTCTGAGACTTTGAGGAGAAAATAAAGGTAAAAGACAACATTGTTTCAGATTAGAAAAAAAAAATAAAAAAGCAGATTTAGTACTGACTGAGGTTCCTGGTGCTCGCACACCAATCGGAGAGTTGAGATCCTACACGACGAGCACTTAAGCGGTCACCATCGCTAATTGAGATATAATAGAGAGTTTTTTTTTTTTTTTTTTAACGCAACGCAGGGTTGACATCATGATAACTTTAGTATTTTGAGAATTCAAACTTCCATAGTCAATAGTTCTCTTTCTTTGTTATGTCAAGAGACTTTTGGTTAAGTAACCATCGACAGCACCTACACAGGATCGCTCTGCTGTGTCTTCGTGGGAGCAGCACATCAGTGCTGTATTGATGCTACACACTGTGGCGCTGTTGTTAGGTTGCGGAATGTCACCTCCTGCTCTACTCAGCACATCAGTAATTTGTGTATGCGCGCAACTTTTTTTGTCCGCCATTCAAATCGGGGACTGTCCCCGAAAATCTGAGACGTCTGGTCACCCTAGTGTGAAAGGACCTGGACTTTAAAACCTGCTAGACCTGTTCTCTTGTCCATTGTGCTATGTAATTCTCACATCAGGTTGGAGATGCAGAACCTCTACACAGCAACATTTCAGCCTCGACTGGGTAGACTTACTTACAGCCAAGGTGACAGGGAATCATCACTGTCTGTCAAACAGTTGGAAGACACTGTGTTAACATAGCAATAGGGAGAATGAATGCTATGGTTGTGTCCAAACACTTCTCCACTCATAAAGTAGTACCAGTCATACTGTCTACAAACTGTTGTTGTAAATGTAACAGTCTACCTGCCCAATGCTGATGCAAGAGAGGCCACTGGAAAAGCTATACAATGGTTTCAGCAAACCCACATGAATTTGCCAACTTAAATCAGACAAATCTGAAGACTGTTGTGACAGCATTCAAACTTGCAAACATGGCTAACGAAAAAAAAGAAAGAAAAGAAAACAGCTTTCCCTGTCTTGGCCATTCAGACCCCTCCTGAAACTTTCCAGACTGATGCAGAGACAGAGAACGGTCTGGTCAGAGGGGGCTCTCCCAGCCCTGCAGGACTGCCTCAAAAGCATTGATTGGACTGTGTTCAAAGAGGCAACCTCTTGTGATGTGGGGTGGATTCACAGACACTGTGACAGCTTATGTCAGCAAGTGTATTGATGATGTCACAGTGACTAAAACTATCACCTCAAGGGCAAACCAGAGGGCGTGACTGGCAGCGGAGGTGAGGACATAGAGGATGAGGAGAATGCAACCTTCAAAATGACACAAAATAACTCAATTGACAGACAATCCGCAACCACTTGAAGGTCATGCAGGTCGCCATGGACTACACAGCCCCGCCACAGATGTGACAGTGATACCTCCCCTCCAGATGTGCTGCACAGCTTCTGATTTGACAGATGCATGCAGGCGATGAAGACCCTCCCTCCACCATATGACCAGGCTGCAGATGTCCTCAACATCTTCCTGGCCCAAGCAGTCATCAACACATTACCATTGGGTGTCTGCCACAAGCTATCTTGTACAATCATCACCCCATACCACCTAAACCTGTTATTAACTTACTTTGAGAAAGTGGTTCTATACAGAACATTAAATCCACCCTCCCATCACACGTGCCCCCCTACAGCTCTCTTACAGCTCCATCTGTATCATTAGGTTTGCTGATGATGACACAGTGTGGGCCTCATCAGCAACAATGATGAAACAGTTTAGAAGGAAGAGGTGGACAGCAGAATGGTGTAAGACTGTCAACTTTTCTGGAAACAAAGGGGAAGGTTGTTTGACTGGAAATGTACACACTCATTTCACACTGGTGTTAGGTTAGTTAGCTAGTTGATCTCATAAATGCTTCAGATTCAGTCCAAAACACTGGTCTACAAGTCTACGCACTGATCCAATACCACATCATTTATTAATAAACCATATGGTTTAACATCCAGTTTTCCCAGAAATCAATCAATGTCTCTGCTGTCTAGCAACATTTTAGAAATGTGCTAATATGCATGTATGCATCTTTTCAATGAGTGACATTGGTGATATGATAACTAGTGCAGGAAATATGAAATTTGATTGAAAATAGATATAATTTGTGTATCTATTGATGGTTTACAAATGGTCATGCCACACAACCATGATACTTACCATTTCACATCCACACAGGGTTAGTAGTAGTGTTTTTTTTTTCTTCTTCCTTTCCTACAGTATGATTAGTATTGGAATTGGTATAGGAAAAAATGACTTTGGAACACCTATCTATATTACAGTACAGCATCCCTGGGAGTCCAGGGAGGACTTCTCCTGGACCTCATTTGCCAGCAGCACTGTCTGAGCTTAGCAGCGTCTGCAATTCCTGCATCAGCTGATTAAGGTGAGCCTCCCTCCACCTGTTCCCATCATGTTCTATTGAGGGACCATCGAGGGAGCCTAACCACCTACATCAGAGGGAACTGACAAGATCATCAGTGCTTCACTCCACAGACGAGCCACATCAGCCCACAAGAAAAAATGACTTATACTTGTACATTTGTATGTTTTTGACTTGATCAGTATGATTTAATTGTTAATTTTGAGATTAACAGATACAACTAATTAATCAGACCCTGCTATAATACAATTAAGTATCCCATAACATTTGTATTGGCATTGCAATAGACCATTTATTTACCTAAGGAAATAATGATGCAAATGAAGAATTCCTCCACCCCCAGAGCCCTGTGGACCTCTTCTATTTCTCCTGGCTGTATCGAGCCATTAAACGCCACTTTGGAAATAATTAACAGTCCATCCTTCTTTTGGATTCCTTCTAACTGCACGCCCCATTCAGGCCTGAGCGTGAGAGAGTTGTCTCAACTTTGTTTGTATGAAATAATTTCAGGGAAATTACTGCTTGGTTTCTTTCATTAGTTTCCACTAGTCTGGCTGCATCCTCAGGGGTAGAAGCTGGCAGTGAGAGCCCATTCTAGATTCTGTTTGTGCTTTAAAATTGATAAGTGAATCAGAGGAGTATTACATATTAATTATTAATTTGACAGTGTGAGGCAGAAGCAAAAAATCTGGATCAAACTTGTTTAAATGAAGCAGAATGACTTTGTGTGCAGCTAAAGGTGCAGCAGTGGAGCTCCTGAATACCAATAAGACCTCAGTAACTCCTTCCTGCACCCATTGTGCTGTTGTGTCTTCTGATGGCCCATTACATCAGTAGAGATGACAGTAAGGATTGCTGAGGGACTGGTTATTCTCCAGACAGCACCCCACTCTTAGAGGAAAACTACACTCACTTACAACCTGGGTTACACCACTGATCATGTTGATGTTATGACCTGTAAGTATTAAACAATTGTTATTACGAGTAGCTATCACTACATAAGCGAGCACTCAGTACTTCCCCAGGTAGTTTGAAAAAATCAAACAAAAACAAAAGATAAGTACAAGGGAAAATGAATCAAATAAATTGGTAAAAGATGATTAAAGGTTTGTAAACATCCACCACAGCACATTTCCTAACTCACATTCCTCTTGTTGTACTTTCATGTTTGCATGCAGTCGTGACTTTCTTGTGAACTGGGCAACTAGTGCGGTTCTTGTAAGAGGGTAACTTAGATCAAGTGTTACACAATACAGTTGTAAAAAAAGGGTTAAATTCCCCTAGTGTCTTTCCCTGCTAACAAAACAAAGCAAAAGTGCTGGTCGTGGTTAAGGTCTGCTTTCACACAGATCATTTAGGATGAGCAGATGTTCAAAGATTGTCTATCTACGTTTTTTTTTTTTTAAATAAATGGACTGCAGGTTTCAATTATAATACTGGTGCTTTCACCTTCAAAATGAAAGACAAATGAAGCAATAAATAAATAAATATAAATATGAGGGTGTTGAGGTTTAGAATTCCTTTTTGAGAAGGTGGTCTGGCAGAGAAGACAAAAAACTCCTTTGTGTGGTTTCACTGAGCTGCAACTACCTTCCACTTCTTTGATGTACTGTAACTGTAGCATCTACAGTTACACTTAACCCTCAACTCCCTTGAGTCACTTGGCGGATTGGATGATTGCACTCTCCCACTGTTATAATAAAAAAAAAAAACCCATATTGGCCATTTTTACACTTCATGAATTTTACATTGTCAGGGACCTCGGTAGCGTGTAGAAGATCCATTGTTGTAGCCTCCATCATCAGAGGTCTGTAGGGTTTTCCAAAAACAGCAAGGAATGCTAGATGAAGAAGGTGACAGACTTACCTGCACTTGTGTCATTAATGAGTGTCTGACATGATGACGTCGCTCGCACACATTGGTAATAAAAGCCTTCCGTCTTTCTTCACAGCCATTTGATTGAGATTTTATAAAAATGTCAGTGTTGCACACCTGGTCACCCTTGTATTGATATGCAATAATATGGATAAGGATTGTATAGAGTGTAGCACGCAACCCGGCCCTACATTAAAGCAGAAGTCAGCGATCTGGTGGTTTTGTCTAACTTCCTGTCAGCCGATGGAGTTAGCAGTCCCCGCCCTCGTCCCTACGTCGCCACATTCACGCGCATCCGTGCACACGGCTGCACACACAGAGAGGACCGCCCCTTTATGCCGTTCTCTCTCCTCATTGGATAAAGGTTGTAGGATACAAGGGAAAGTTTTCTCCTCGGCTTACAGCAGAGCAGAGTGACTGACAGACCCGTGTTTCAGACCAAACACTCTATAGAAGTGATTGCTGTCGGAAGATAGAACTATTTAAGACTTATATTAACACAAACATTCTGCTTACTTCTGCTTTAATGTAACACGCAGTAGCCTGTGAATGCACCACTGACACGCCAGTAAACATTGGTTGCACTCTGACCCAACATGCCCTCGTCATGCCTATACCTCACCAAATGACACATCAACCCTAAGATCATCACTGTGACAAAGTCCAAGGTAAATCAAGCTCATCTGTGGGTATTAGGAAAAAGTAGGTAGGTGGCATGAAGGGAGATTACGTCCCCATCCTTAATCCTCTCTTCAGAGCATTAGTTAATTTATACAACCTGAGAAAAATATCCTCGACTGGCTGAACTGCTGAACATATCTGAGATGGTGACAGCCATTCATCTGACATCTGCAGTCAGGCTCTGAGGAGCCAAATCCCACAGTCTATTGTGTGGAGGCCATGTTATATCTTATTCCTCTGAGCCACAACACTCCATTCTTGTCTAGAAACTATTAAACAAATATCAGTGGATGCTTGTGCATTTTTGCAAACCCCCATACTTACTTTATTTGACTGAATCCCCAATACATGAAATTCTCTATGGATAACCAAGTCTGGATTAATCCGCCTCTGAAAATAGATGCATTATTACCATCTGTTTAGTGGCATTTGCTTCAAACCGGAGTTTTACAGAATCACTCATCCTTTGAAGAAATAAATAAATACATATTAAAAATAAATAAAGCATGTACTTAAAAGATGGACCAATACATTGACAGCAACACATGATACAAATAATGCAAAATACAAACACAACACATTTCATTATTCCATTTAACTCTAAAAAGGAACATACTGTATTAAAAAAAATTAATGCAATTTGATATTGGCCCTTATGTAGATCATGATGTTTTATGTGTCTGGCTGGAGTCAAATGTCTCAGCAAACACAAACCTCACAGGCTCCTATTCATAAATTGCACTCACTGAGCGAGTCATGTATTGTATTTTTACAAATGAACATCATTATCTTAATATTGACAATGTGAATATTGTTAATATCGATCCAGTCCCGGTCAATGGAGAACAAAGAGGGAGACATGAAATGACGTACGGCTCTTGTGTTTTACTGCAGTAACACAAACTGTTGATGCCTTTCAGCCTCAGAAGACAAAAGCATTTCCTTATATTCATAACATTCATTTCTATCTATAAAACATTTACTTTCACAAACAAGTGTCACATAAATACCCTATTTTAAATGTAGAACTGAGATGTCAAAACCGATCTATTTAAACACACTGAGCTATCTCCCTCTCTCTCCCTCTCCACCCACACAAGTGCAGGTGGATCTTCATCTACGTTTGTGTAGACTGAGCAGTTTTCTTTTTGGCAGGAAAATGATCCATCATCCTTGAATCATTCTGAGAGTTTGGGATGCAAGCAGTCAGAGCATATAGTTAGTGCCATGGGAGAGTAGGTGGAGAGAAAGGGAGCAAGGTCGGCGGGAGGTTAGGGCTGCAGCTGAAGGAAACTTGCAGCACAGGCAGTCAGACTTTACTGTACTGCAGAGCAGCATGAGGTGCAAGTGGTTGTGAGTTTCCTAAGTATTCCTCGAGGGCTGGTGTTGCCTGATGCAGCACCAGCTGAGACAGGAGATAGTGATGGTTACACAGTGAAACTGGAGTTCACTAATCCCAGGCTGCACTCTTTAATAGTGCATCCAACCCAATCTCTATCCGAACTCTGGACCCTTTGGACAGACTGAACCTTTGAACATTTTAGTCTCAAATACAGTTAGTTGGACATTCGTCTCTGCCAATCTGCAGTGTGTTAGTGGTAACATTGTTAACTTGAGGGTATAGCAGCTAGCGTAAGTGACGGCTTGCAGGGCCCAAAGAATAGGGGGTGGGCAGGTGGGCAGCCAAAGGGTGGGGTA
The DNA here is from genome assembly GCF_045865225.1 of Trachurus japonicus. Classification (NCBI taxonomy): domain Eukaryota; kingdom Metazoa; phylum Chordata; class Actinopteri; order Carangiformes; family Carangidae; genus Trachurus; species Trachurus japonicus. Next base: position 5,826 of record NW_028220950.1, on the reverse strand, counting down.
CACCCAGGACAGGTCACCAAGTTATCACAAAGCTGACATTTAGAGACAGACAACTTCACCAACACATTCACACCTAGAGTCTCCAGTCAACCTGTGTGGATCTTTGGACCAGTGGGAGAACCTCATTCAGAAAGACAAGGCAAGGCAAACAGTTTGTCTCAAAGGGCTTTACATGGCATCATAACAACATCCTCTGCCCTTAGGCCTTCACATCCACTGAGGAAAAAACTCCATAGAAAACCCTTTTAAAGGGATAGTTCACCCAAAATTCAAATTTCACTCATTATCTACTCACCCTCATGTCGACTAAGGGCTGGGAGAAGTTTCAGAGTCCTTCTCTGAGTTACGGGGGGGTCCGCGCAGCAGTAGTGTGGGGCTTCAATACAAGAGGAACATTACAGACGAGCACTATGGAGGTATCTGGATGTTTTTTGGTGTGTCTTTTTGGACGAGGAAAAGTGAGCACCATTCACAACCATTATATGGACAAATACTGCTGCGCGGAGCCCCTTGTAACTCAGAGAAGGCACGGAGGACTCTGAAAATTCTCACAGCTCTTAGTCGACATGAGGGTGAGTAGATAATGAGTGAAATTTGAATTTTGGGTGAACTATCCCTTTAACAGGGAAACATTGGCGAAACCTTAGGGTGAGCAACAGAGGATCCCTCACCCAGAACAGGAAGACATGCTATTGATGTTGTAACAGACAAGAAAACAGTTTATAACACACAATATGAATGGTTAACGGGAGCCAGGCCAAGGAATCGAACCCAGAATCACTCCTTGGCAGAGCTAATCATGCTGCCTTCTAGTTTGAAACTTTTGTTCTGAGTTGTTTGGATGACAGTGGTGTTCACATTAGATCCTAATAAGCACAACACAGAGGAGACATGATGTATTCACTGTGTTAAAGTCTCTAACTGTAATTTTGTTGTAACATTATTTTGTTGTAACATTATTATGCATCAATCACAGCAGGCCAGTGTGGAGGGTTATTGTTAATACTGTACATAAAATATTCCAGATTACACAGTCATTTACAACCCAGTCCATATGTCAGTTTGGACCTGGCTATGACTATAACCTGGGTCTGGCCAGTCTCTGGCACAAAATTGAACCTCCAGAACAGAGCCCAGGTGTGTAAGAGTCTCAGAGATGTTCTATCATTTGATGTAAACTGGAGTGCCTCCTCCTTCTTTCACATCCGACATTGATATGTGGCTCATTTGTGTTTATAAAATGGTAATTGATGAAGGATGAGACTGTTCCCCTTATATACATGTCATAAAAACAGATCTTTAAAACATGCAAATTGACTAAACCAGAGAAAGCTAATTTCAGCATAGGATAAACCTGTGAGAAACAGTGCAATGTTTTTTGGCCACTTGTAGACAGCTGAAAACACATTGACCATAACCCCCCCCCCCCCCCCCCCGTTAAGTTGTTAGGGGTGAATGCATTAGCAAACATTTGCTTATTTACTCAGCAGACACAAAGCAACATTAGCATTTATTTTGGAGTTGGATTTGAGTTCTAGTAATGAATATTCACCCTCTATATATAGTCAGTTGTTGTCCTTTCACATCATAACTAACCTTTACACTGCTAGCACATACAATGAACCTCACAACCTTGCTCCTCAATATGTCACATATGACCTAACTTGTCTTCAGTGATCCAATCACATGGTTTAGCTCCGAGCACAGCAGTTCACACCTGCTTTGAAATGCTTTTTTGCTATTGTCGATCAGATCTCACTTCCCCACTTTACAGTATATGCAATTTAGCCAATCAGACACACAGGTCCATTGCCAATGTTACCTCAGAATGTGGTCAGATCTTAGGCCTTATGCGCACGGAAATGGGGCTTTCACTATACAGTATGATATTTTTCTTTTTTGTTCCTAAAAGGTTTTCAGTAAACACCGTACTGTTGCTGATACGTGACTTCTATGGGGTGGTCGAGGTGAGAAGATAGAGATGTGGTGCTATGACATCATTGTTTCACATGTTGTGTATTAGTTATTGGAAACACATGGGTGGTGTTTTGAGATTTGTTCACTCTAGGACCCGTTCTCAAAAAATAGTGTCTAGGGCCCATTCACATGGAGCGCCTAAAAACGCATGGAAAACGCCAGCTGGAGCTTTTTGCATGCGTTTTTCAAAGCGCTTCGGTCGCGGTTCCAAAGCGCTGCCGTTGGTCGCGCTGCGGTCGCGCTTCTACCGTCTCTAAGCAACCAAAACTACCTGCTTCTTCTTCCCCCAAAACTTCAAAGGACGTTCATTAAAAAGTAGCGATGGAGGAGCGACTGATACTTCTTGTGCAGGGTTACCCCGAGTTATATGATCTGTCTTCCTGCAATTATTTTGATACCGCCAGGAGGAACAACACCTGGAGGATCATAAGCACGGAGCTTGGGATAACTGGTGAGCATATATGTTATTTATTTATATTTATATTATTTTATGTGGATAACGGTTGAGCTGAGTACGCTAACGTTAGTTCATTCTGATGTTTTTCTTTCCTTTTCTCTCAAAGACAAACATTTCCAGTGTGTAGCAAGTATAAAAAAAATATGTTCAGCCTGTCAGCAAACATTATAGCGATCCAACAGTAACGTCCTGTCAGTCAAGAAGTTATATTGTTTGCAATGTACGTTGCCCTATATTACCGTTACGGTTTGTTGTTTTATAATATTTATACGTTAATTGCTTACTGTTTGTTGTTTTATAATATTTATACGTTAATTGCCGTTGTCTTGTCACAACATCGTATTTACACAGATGACGAAGCGAGAAAGAAGTGGAAATATTTGAGGGACAAGTATATAAAGGAGAGGAAGGCAGAGAAGGAGAAGAAAAGTGGCTCAGAGGGAGGAAACAAAAGGAGGTGGAAGTACATGGGAGCCCTCAGTTTCCTTGAACGTTTTGTGAAGGAGAGGCCGACTTCCTCAAACATCCCGGGTCCCCAGAGCAGCCTGACTCAGAGGTAGATTATAAGAACGAAATTAATAATAATAATAATAATAATAATACCCCTAAGTAAGCTCTTCAACAAGAGTGTTAGATTTCTGGTATATTTGTTTGTTATTATTATGATTATGATTATTGTTATTGTTATATTGTTATCATTACTACTAGAATATTAGCCTACTTCTATAGTCTATTTTAAGAAGCTGTACAGTGATGAAAACAGTTTGGATTATTCAAACGTATACCTATTTAAAATATATGTGAGAAATTCATAAGTATTTGTCACATTTAAAGATATTTTGCTAAAACAAACCCTTCTCTTATCCCCATAGGAAAGTCAGGGTGATAACCTCATCACCCTGACCCTGTTTCCAGTGGAACAAGACACAGAGCCAGCAGGAAGCAGCCAGCAGGCACGCAGCAGCCAGTCCCTCTCACCCCAGCCCCCCCTCCCTGTTACCCCTGTCTCATCTGGACCACGTGTGACGAAAAAAAGAAAGAACACTGAAGAAGATCTGAGTGACTTTCAAAAAGTTATTCTGAACAACCTGAGCAAACCTCAAGATCATGACGAACTCTACTTCATGAGTCTTGTGGGAACATTTAAACGGCTATCGCAGCAAAAAAAATCACAAGTTAGAATGAAAATTGAGCAAATTTTATATGAAGCAGAGTTTCAATGAGAATCAATAAATAGATTGTTAGAAATGAGTCGAAGTTTCATTGTTTTTTTTAACAAATATAATCCATTTATTTTATCATGAACACAATTTATATTTGTAGATTCTGTATGATTCAGATATTGATAAGATATTATGATATAATGTTAAATAATGTCTTCCTGCCATGTAACTGCTCCCTCAGCAGACGAGAAATATTCTGTGAACCTCTCTCTGATGGCGATAGCCTCCCGTGAGGCGTTGTTGCTGCTCAAACGTCTCAGGCCCCCCATGGCCCTGGGACTATCTTCAGATCCTGTTGTGGTCTGTGGATGATCATTCGACAGACCTGCCCTGAGAAGATTGTGGAGGACACATGTGGCTTTGACGGCTTTCTCTGCCATTTCCGGTGTCACTCCTAGCACCCTTCTGTACAGCCGCCACTGTGATGCCAATATGCCGAAGGTACACTCCACCATGCGTCTGGCCCGGGACAGTCTGTAGTTGAAGATTCTCTTTTCTCTTCCCATGTTTTGGCCGGGGTATGGCCTCATCATGTATCTTCTCAGGGGAAATGCTTCATCAGCCACAAATACATGTGGCATAGGCCCCAGATGTTCAGCACCAGGAAGTGTTGTGTCGTCCGGAAGAGCAAGAGTTCCCTGACAAAGAGCTCTTCCAAATGTTGAGACAGCTAATGTCCCACCATCACTGCTTCGACCATAAGCTCCAACATCTACCACTCTGAAGCGATACTGGGCATCAACAACAGCAAGCAGCACAATAGAGAAAGACCCTTTATAATTATAATACAGGGATCCGCTGGAGGCAGGGGCCTGGATCACCACGTGCTTTCCATCCACTGCCCCGACACAGTTGGGGAAATTCCACAACTGATGGAAATCGGCCGCAATTCTTCTCCAGCTTTCTCTGTTGGGGGGTGGCATGAACTCTCCTACCAGGTTGTCCCAGATGGCTTCACAAACGTGTTTCACGATGCCAGCAACTGTAGAGTGTCCCCACACGGTAACTGAATGCAATGGTCCTGAAGGAATCCCCAGTTGCAAGATACCTGTAATAAATAGAATATATATTAATTGTATGTGAGAAACAGGCTGAGAATTATTGTGACAGTGATTATGTTAATGTAATTTAAAACATTTTTTTTTTAAGTAAACCTAGGACTCTGTTGCACATAAAAATCCAACAGCCAAATAATTGCAATGCAGTGGCATGATAGATATATGACATGATGTGACATTTTAAAAAATAATTTGTATATATGTGACATTTAAAAAAATAATCAGTTTGGGTAAGAATAAGCATATCTGTGTTTATTTTCGTAATTAAAAATAAACATCAACAAATCCACACAACTGACATTGTTCATCGTTGAGCCATCAATTATGAGATTACTGATGATAGATAGATGATTGATAATTAATTCAGTGGCACTGCTATTTGTAGTGGACAAATGAGGTCATATTTTGAGCCTTAACATACAGTAAACACTATAGCGGCTGAGACAAAGAAAAGAAAAAGAAAAAAAGTATTACAACCGTCTCGGGTCTCCCCGACATATTGAAATAAAAAAATAATTACCTCAGACAAATGCACAGCCGTTGCGCTGGAGAGATGGTTTCACGGCAGACGCTCTGTCTTGTGATACTGGGGCCAACTTTTCTGAGGAGCAGCTCAAACTGATCTTTATCAACTCTGAAATATTCCTTGAACCTGCCGTCGTCCAGACGAAGCTCCTGGATCAGATGATGAAATTCACCCAAAGTTTTCCGACGCTGAAGGATGGGATGCACCCAGACACGGCGAGTTTTTCTCTTCTTCTTCACAAAGACACCAAGCAGCAAAGCTGCTGAGAGCAGTTTGCGGTGCTGGAAATCCATCTTTTTCCTCCAAAGGTCTCCTCCAGCAGTGACAGGATGTTTTTGTTGAAGTTGATCTGCTCAATTCTGATCAGATGACACGCGGTGCGCGGGCGGCATTCGAAAAAGTTGAGAATTTTTCATCTCCGTGCGCCTGGGACGCGCCTCGATTGCGCCTCGGACGCGCACGGAAAAAAAGGCGCGTCGCACCGCGTGCGCGGCGCGTCGGCGTCGCTTCGGATTTGGCCCGCGCAAGGCGCGCGGTTACATTGAAAACAATGGAAACGCACGCGCAAAAGACGCTCCATGTGTG
>NW_028220949.1:0-10354 GCF_045865225.1 Trachurus japonicus | reverse complement strand
ATATCAGTGGCACGGCCGTTTCGGCTAATGCTGTGTTCAAGGCAGGCTTTTGAAACCGTAAGTTACAGCTTCAAGTCACAACTACGACTTGGTAGCGTTCCAGGTAACCCGTAGCTCGTGTTTTTACCGTCCTGTTGTCTGTTAAAGTTCCCTATAACGGCCACTCGTAACTTCCGACCCGTGAACTCGTACCAGATCGAACTGGTATGACTTCACAGGAAGGAAAAACACAAAGTACGAGTTTCCTTGAATGCACCATGAGTTAGCAGCCCCCGCCCTTGTCAGGCATCAATTGGTCCTCGTGCTACGTCACCACATTCACGCGCATCCCTTGGCTGCACACACAGCCCTTCATGCCGTTCTCTCCCCTCATTGGATAACACTTGTATCCCACAAGGAAAATTTTCTCCTCGGGTTACAGCAGAGCAGAGTGACGGAGAGACTCGTGTTTAGGCTGAAATACTTCATGTAAGTGATTGCTGACGGAAAATAGGACTATTTAGGACTTATATTAACAAAAACATTCCACTGATATCTGCTTTAAGAGCATATTATATTAAATGTGCAGATATTGTTGGAAAACTATCAAATGCATTGTTAGTGAATGCTTTGCAGATACTTTCAACTATCAACATGTTGTGATTTGACAGAAGCTTTAATTAAACACATTTTGTCATTATGTTGACATGCCATAAGTAGTTGTTTTTTTATTGCAAATGGCTTGACTTGATTAGACAGTGTTGCAGAGTGGAGGTTATATATAACAAATCTCTCAGTGCAAGCAGGAGAAAAACATATATTTAATGCCATAATTGTAACTACAGCAGACAACAATATTTTGTGTGTAACTACATGACCTGGTATTTGTTTTTCTGCTGTCTGTAAGGCTCAATATAAACAAAACTCAAAGTGAACTACACTAAAACAATACAGCAGGGGGGAGATTGCTGAGCCATACATAACAGATAATAAAACAATGTACATTTTCCCTTCTTCCTTCATTGCCTTCAGCTATACAAGCAACTCTGTCACTCTCTTCTTCAACTTGTGTACTGTCCCTCGCTTGAGGTGTGTGTGTGTGTGTGTGTGTGTGTACCACATGTTTACCTGTCAAAACATTTTGAGGGATTCTGATGAAGCGGAAGAGTGGCAGTTATGGAAAACATCAAAACTATTCCCCACTGAGGAGCCGGAGCAGCTGGTGTCATAATACAACACATGGCACATCCGAGCCTGCTGAAGATTTGCTTCACTGGAGTATCTGACATCTCCACAACTATTTTCTTAATTGATGTAGTTAAGTATGCACCCCCAGTCCCCGCATTGTAAATACCTGCTGTAATGTAGTGTAAAATTATTATTCCAGCATCAAGAAACAGCCGTAATTTGCAGCTGTCAGTTCAGCTGCATGTTAATTTCTCACATGTTCTGTTGTTAAGCAGCAGCAGTTAAATGGAAAGTACTGCGCTGTTTCGCAAAACTGTTCATTACCTCACAAGTAAGTTGTCTGAAGCCGTTATCACTTATGAACTTTTTAATTTCAAAATCTCCCCTTCAGTATCTAAACTCAAACATGTTTTGAGAGATTTCACAGAGGCTCCTTTTTTCAGCCCAGAGCTCACACATGCTCACCGCACATTTCAAATGCAAATGTCAAGCCTCAAAAAATAACCACGTTGACTTTTTTCAGTGTCAGTTTATTGACAGTGCTTTAACCTTCAAAACAGCAGCTAGCCCTCCGTTACAGACAACAGGTCTGGGGAAGGGGGATGATGATGGAGAGTGTGGGGACTATTAAAAATAGGTTAAGCTTGTCTCTGCACTATTTCTAACAGGCTCCGTTTGCTCCCTCCGGGTTTTCAGTGATTTGGAGTGTGACCCTGACCCTGACACACACACATGCATGCACGTACACACACACACACACACACACACACACACAAACTTGTACCTCTATCAATGTGGAGGACACTTTTTGACCTAATGCATTCCCTAATCCCTGAAAATAAGTTCCACCATCTACAGCTACATGTCCAACCCCAACCCTACACCTAACCTCAGCCGTAGGTACGATACGATAACCTTTACTGATAGCATCATGGTGTTGCACTTTTAGCAGCACCTCTCAGCAACTCCCAACACAGCCTGAAAAGAAGTCAGGGTAAGAGGCTCCAAGTGCAGAGGCCTCGGTGTAGTGGTGGGTTTGTGCAGAGTGTGGTATCATTGTTGATACCTAGAGCAAAATCAATCCTACTGCAAAAGTCCCTGAAGACGTAGAAGGGCAAAAGGTCATGTGGTGTAAAACTAGGCAGGAAACAATATACAGTATATATATTGTTTAGAAGTTGCAGTAAAAATGTACATGTAGAAAATCAGGGAATCAGCCTCAGTCAAATACCTAAATGTCAAGAATAAGATCCAGGATATCAACACCTACACCCTGCCAGTCATTAGATACCCTGCGGGCATTATAAGGAGGAAGTAGAGGAAGGATGAAGCTCCTCACAATGTATGAAGGGTTTCACCCCAAGTCCAGCACCCTGAGGCGGTACACCTAGGGCCTGATCTACTAAAGGTTTGCTTGTATAAAAACGTGTGCAAACTTTACCACCCGCAAAAAAATGTGAAGCTGATCTACCAACCGGGTGCACTGAGGATTGCGTCTCTCAAACGGGCAAAAAATCATACGTGATTCATTTAGCGCGTTTGCCTTGATGAAAATGCAATTATGGGTGTTTCAACCAGAATGTGCAAAATATTGGGAGGAGTAGATGCAAATAGATTTATTTAGCACACGCAATGTGATTTACCAAAGCTGAAACAGATTGCGGTGGAAGTTTTTGCGTCTTTATTTAGTAGGCTACGTTTGAAAGGCAAGTATTGACTGGCACAGATTTTTTTCTTTTATTGATTTACTTCTTGCCAGGGCAAAGGCGCTTACTGTATACAGTATCTCTGCATTTCCTTACATCCACGTCATTCCAGCAAACTTTACAGTAGCAGTTTTTCAGGTGTGTTAAAAGTCCTTTAAGCGCCGTTACGCATGCCGCACGTCACTCCTCCAGCACTGCTCAGCTCTGGGAGCAGGACTGAAAGACGTCACCTCTGCCTTCACCCCATCTTTGATCCCTCTGGTCAGAGTGTTTAGATCCGAGTGTAGCCTGAGTGTCCCACCTGAGCTCTCTATGAAATTTCTATCACATCTCTATCAAATTTCATTCTGTATCTGGGCCAGAACATCAGGAACATCAGGCCTCAAGATGAGCTGCTAAGTGACACCTCAGACAGCAGAAGCCCACTGATGAAGAAGAACAGATAGAGCCATCATGGGAGGACAAACCTATACTCCTGCATGGGATGTATCACCAGCGGAAAGAAGGAGTGGCTGATGTTGAAATACTGACCAGAGGCTGGAAAAGGCAGCGGCAGTGATGATGACAGCACAGCGGCAGGCTCTGAGCACAAGATCGATAGAGGCTGAGGTCCACCACACCAGGAAGGACGCGGTGCAAAGATGCCCCGGAGACAGTGCAGCAGCTAGGGTGTAACATCCAGGCAGGGCGTAGTTACATGGAGCGCTATCCCATACAGGACCATCTGTTCTCAGTATGAGCTGGAAGTCCCAAGGTCAAAAGGTGACACACCTCCGAAGATGGCGGGGAACAACTGAACCAGGCAGACAGAAACAGGTGATGGCGAAACCAACCGAGTAACGTACAGTAGTAATGGTGGACAAGCAGCAGAGGGAGGCTGTAGTTGGTGGATGTAGAAATCCCAAGTGGCAGCAGCACCAGGAAGAAGGAGCACGAGACACTGGAGAAACACTGAGGGCTGAAGGAGAAACTAGAGAGGATGCAGAGAGTGGAAGCAACAGTCGTCTCCATGGTAACAGGAACCCCCAGGGTCTGAGGGTTCCAGTTAACATGTGACCCAGAGTCCAGAACATCTGGGATCTCCGTCTAGAATGTAGTCTCACTCGCCAGACCCTCCTCCAGAGAAGAAGGAGAGTCTGGCTGGTCCACCTATGATTCTGCGATCAGAGAAAAAAACGCTCCGGCTGTTTGGAATTATTTCAACCAGTCACAATCGTTGTGTTCGGCACTGTAGCAACGGTCCGCTCGCAAAATATTGCAGGTTGGAAACTGGATTTGTGACCGCGGTGTAACGACGGTCAGCAACCGTTTACGGATATTTATTCTTTTGTTCGGTTTAACGGCGTTTGGCGGATAGGCTATGTCTTCTTCTGTTCAGTTCAAGACACGGATGTATAATAAATCCATGGTTCGGTTCCTGTTGTTGTTTGTTGAAGTTTCCCTTTACCAGCGGACTGTGAAAGCTGCAGCACGGAGGCGGGACTTCCGCCGGGTGGCTCGTTCCGACCAATCAGAGGCTAATCGCAGCAACGCAGGCACTTCCGTCAGGCCAGACTAAGAAGAATGTAAACATTTAATTTCTGTTTTTTTTATTTTTCAAACAGTCAAGTTCTTCTCCATTTTTGCATTTTCATAACATGATTTCATGTTTCATGTTATGGTTCTGCAGATGTTCTGGTTGGTTGTGCAGTGATCTGCTGGAAATGACTTGGGGGCTCCAGTGGTGGGAAAACAATCATTTTCCACAATAAAAACAAACCAGTTAAGGTAATTATTTATCACATGATACGTTGTTGGCAGTTGTTCTTTGGTCGTCACCAGTGTCATTGTGTGAAAAAGATTGTGTTTAGGAAATTTGTGTTTGTGTAAGAGTTTACAGCTAACACTGTTGCTGTTTGCTTTAGCTCAGTACTGTTAGCTAGCTGCTGTTAGCTCTGTGTTGCTGGACCTCTGGTGTAGTTTTATGGTGTCCCAAATTAGAATACTTCCATGTTTACACAAATTATATTCTAATTTATTGAGATGCATCTGTATAAGCGCCACAGCGGTCTCCCGTCATATGTACTAGAAATTCTCAAATATAAGCCTTTATCTATCTATCTATCTATCTATCTATCTATCTATCTATCTATCTATCTATCTATCTATCTATCTATCTATCTATCTATCTATCTATCTATCTATCTATCTATGGCATCTGTTGGACATTCACTCTACACAGGAGTGCCATTAATAATCTCTCCTCCCACTTGAATATGAACTCTAATATTGAAACGCCTTCAGTTCCCCTCTGTGCGTAGTTTAAAACTCTCTCACACACATATAATTGACTGACGCTGAATCACAGTGAATGCTCTTGTTGGTTTCACTGGCCTTTTCAACACGACCTGTGTAGCTGCTCATGTTGCACTGGGCTTAACATTCACGTAAGATATTTCAGTTAAATATTAATTCTTAAAATGGGCACACTGAATTAAGGATCATTATCCACTCTGCAGAGTCATAAGGTGTATTAATGCATGGATGAATAACAAATAGGAGAATAATAGCACAGGGGGGCTCAACTCAGCAGCCTTGAAAGTCTGCGTTCTCTCTTGGCTTCACATTCGTTCAAGCAAAAATAGAACCACAAATGTTAAGAATAAAGATCTGCGACATTTATCTGACCCCTTTTTTTACAAGTGTCTCTAAGAATAAGAATTACATATTAGGTATTAATCCAACCATAGTTTCCATCAGTTATGCCAACAAGGGGGGCATTAAGGATGTTCTTAACTGGCGAACACAGGCGTGAACCATCACTGATCACATCTAAGTGAATCTTGGCAGAGGAAGCTGCCATCAGACTCCATCACCATGGGTAATGTATCGGCTCCATTTGATGTAAAAAAGAAAAAAAGAAGGAACATTTTGAGGAAATACTCCCGTTTAAAGACGGCCCGCCGTACCTTCACCTGCGAGATCTAAGTGGCGAACATCTGTGTTTCTGAAATAACTTTGCATATTTGACTTTTTAACCCAAAGTAAACAAATGCGGTCCGAGGTGACAGTCATCATACGTGCTTTAAAAGAAATAACACAAGGCAGAAACATAAAGAAAGAGGAAGAAAAGGAAAACACTGGGTAACCCTTTAATTTCCAGGCCGTTAATTACGTCACAATATCAAGAAATTACCCAGAAATAATGATTAATTGCCTAGTAATGTCAAGAAATTGCCTAGAAATAACGGTCAATTTCATAGTAATAATGAGAAATATAGCCAGGAAATAACTTTTAATTGTGTAGTAATGTTGAGAAATATAGCCCAGAAATAACAATTAATTACATGGTAATGTCAAGAAATATAGCAAAGAAATGACACTCTAGTAATATAGACAAGTTGTAGTAGTAGAATTGCAGTGAATTACTGCTAAGTATTGGGTAATTACAGAGTAAATAGCCTGTCGTTTCCATGATATAGTCAAGTACTTTCAGTGTGATTAACCTGATGTAATTGTAATTTCCACAGTCTTACCTTATGGTTAGCTGCAATATCTGTTTCCCAAAAGCAAATGGTAGATCTGGCAACTGCTGGAAATGTCACCATAGTTAACCCATAATTACCTTTCTGCTGCCTGCAAAGTGTAGTGGACTTTGTTCCTTAGAAACGTATGGGTAGTTTCAGCATAACTAACATGGTTATGAGAACTTCCACTGTAATAGTCTTGCCCATAACCCATTAAAGATGGCAGATGTGGCAACTGCTGGAAATGTCACCGTAGTTAACCCATAATTACCTTTCTGCTGCCTGCAAACTGTAGTGGGCTTTGTTCCTTAGAAACGTATGGGTAGTTTCAACATAACTAACACAGTAATAAGATCTTACACTGTAATAGTCTTTCCCAGTAACCCATTTGGATCAAATGTATAAATATTTTCCAACAAAGATAAGCTACGTACCATGAAATGTCACAACATGAACTCTTTTAGGAACATAGAAGCCATTTCCAAATAATGGAGGAGATAATTACCTTCACATTTTATATTAAGTGTACAATATTCCTGCTATAACCTATCCACCTTTTTCTGAACTTCATAGAAGAAAGGCAAAGTAGATTAGAGTACATGAATGGGATGTTGTCCTGTTAAATCTCAAAACTCATATTCACATGTTCCCATGAAGAAAATACAATGAAGCTGTTTTCAGTTGTTTTTAATAATTTCCCTGCTTATGTCGGCGTATTGGAACATTCCCGGTAGAGTTATTCCCTTTCCAATACCAGTATTGGAAATGCCTCCGATACCACCAAAAATGTTGGCATCGGTATCAGCAGTAGGCTACTGGAGTCCATGTGTAGCCGGGACGGTCTACTGCGTTGTGTTCTGTGCACAATAACACGGGACGCAGGGCTGGGTTCACACTCAGGTTTATTCCTGTATGATGGCAACATAAAACAAAAAGGATGTGAATTAAATGGTCATCTTCTCCATAAAAGTCCTCTCTCTGTCAGGAACAGTGCAGACTGACAAATGCAGCACTATTTCTACCAAAAAACTATCACATTTCTTCACATGGTAAAACATACAAGTAAACATCTCTAACATAACAATGGAGGCTGAGCAACCACACACATAGGCTACCTGTATGATGGCCACATAAAACTAAATGGATGTGAATGAAATGGTCATCTTCTCCATAAAAGTCCTACCACACAAAAAATAAAACACATTTAGCATGTAGGCTAGTACATGGAGGACGCATTGACACACGCACACCACACACGCACGCACGCACGCACACTCACGCACACACACAGGGAGAAATCGCGGCAAAATAACTTTCTCTCTCTTGCTCAAAACAGCTCTTAAAACACACTACACGACACAAAACACCATTCCAAACAGTTTTAGATTAACATTTGTTCATTAAATTGGCAATAAAACTCAACAAATGTAACTTTTCGGTCCCGGAGCCTCAACTACATACCTCTCTCAGTCAGGAACAGCCACAGACTGACGAGAGAGAAGGGAGCGACGTGCGTCATATCCGCAGACTTTCAAAATAAAAGATCGGGTTTGTAAAGATGAAAGAAATACAAAAATAAAACCACAAAAATTTGAATTATACAGTATTAACAATAACAATAATCCATATTTGAAGTAAAAAGAAACCAAAACACATCATCTGATGGATTTTGGTGAAATTAATAACAATAAAATAAACACCAAAATGTGTAGTAGTTTCCTTTTTCTGTTTATCTGTGGCCCACAACATCATTTTAATTATTATTATAATAATTATTATTCTATTCTAGCTGCATGTTGTATTTATAACCCACAGATAAACACACGTGGTATCGGATCGGTGCCTATAACAGATAGAAAAAGGAAACAACACATTTTATTGTTATTAATTTCACCAAAATCCATCTGATGATGTGATGTAAGTTCTTTTTTACTTTAAATATGGATTATTGTTAATATAATTCAAATTTTTGTGGTTTTATTTTTGTATTTCTTTCATTTTTACAAAACCGATCTTTTATTTTGAAAGTCTGCGGATATGACGCACGTCGCTCCCTTCTCTCTCGTCAGTCAGTCTGTGGCTGTTCCTGACTGAGAGAGGTGTGTAGTTGAGGCTCCGGGACCGAAAAGTTACATTTGTTGAGTTTTATTGCCAATTTAATGAACACATGTTAATCTAAAACTGTTTGGAATGGTGTTTTCTGTCGTGTAGTGTGTTTTAAGAGCTGTTTTGAGCAAGAGAGAGAAAGTTATTTTGCCGCGATTTCTCCCTGTGGCTGTGTGTGTGCGTGAGTGTGCGTGCGTGCGTGCGTGTGTGGTGTGCGTGTGTCAATGCGTCCTCCATGTACTAGCCTACATGCTAAATGTGTTTTATTTTTTGTGTGGTAGGACTTTTATGGAGAAGATGACCATTTCATTCACATCCATTTAGTTTTATGTGGCCATCATACAGGTAGCCTATGTGTGTGGTTGCTCAGCCTCCATTGTTATGTTAGAGATGTTTACTTGTATGTTTTACCATGTGAAGAAATGTGATAGTTTTTTGGTAGAAATAGTGCTGCATTTGTCAGTCTGCACTGTTCCTGACAGAGAGAGGACTTTTATGGAGAAGATGACCATTTAATTCACATCCTTTTTGTTTTATGTTGCCATCATACAGGAATAAACCTGAGTGTGAACCCAGCCCTGCGTCCCGTGTTATTGTGCACAGAACACAACGCAGTAGACCGTCCCGGCTACACATGGACTCCAGTAGCCTGCTGCTGATACCGATGCCAACATTTTTGGTGGTATCGGAGGCATTTCCAATACTGGTATTGGAAAGGGAATAACTCTACCGGGAATGTTCCAATACGCCGACATAAGCAGGGAAATTATTAAAAACAACTGAAAACAGCTTCATTGTATTTTCTTCATGGGAACATGTGAATATGAGTTTTGAGATTTAACAGGACAACATCCCATTCATGTACTCTAATGTACTTTGCCTTTCTTCTATGAAGTTCAGAAAAAGGTGGATAGGTTATAGCAGGAATATTGTACACTTAATATAAAATGTGAAGGTAATTATCTCCTCCATTATTTGGAAATGGCTTCTATGTTCCTAAAAAGAGTTCATGTTGTGACATTTCATGGTACGTAGCTTATCTTTGTTGGAAAATATTTATACATTTGATCCAAATGGGTTACTGGGAAAGACTATTACAGTGTAAGATCTTATTACTGTGTTAGTTATGTTGAAACTACCCATACGTTTCTAAGGAACAAAGCCCACTACAGTTTGCAGGCAGCAGAAAGGTAATTATGGGTTAACTACGGTGACATTTCCAGCAGTTGCCACATCTACCATCTTTAATGGGTTATGGGCAAGACTATTACAGTGGAAGTTCTCATAACCATGTTAGTTATGCTGAAACTACCCATACGTTTCTAAGGAACAAAGTCCACTACACTTTGCAGGCAGCAGAAAGGTAATTATGGGTTAACTATGGTGACATTTCCAGCAGTTGCCAGATCTACCATTTGCTTTTGGGAAACAGATATTGCAGCTAACCATAAGGTAAGACTGTGGAAATTACAATTACATCAGGTTAATCACACTGAAAGTACTTGACTATATCATGGAAACGACAGGCTGTTTACTCTGTAATTACCCAATACTTAGCAGTAATTCACTGCAATTCTACTACTACAACTTGTCTATATTACTAGAGTGCCATTTCTTTGCTATATTTCTTGACATTACCATGTAATTAATTGTTATTTCTGGGCTATATTTCTCAACATTACTACACAATTGATCATTATTACTGGGCTATTTCTACACAATTAAAAGTTATTTCCTGGCTATATTTCTCATTATTACTATGAAATTGACCGTTATTTCTAGGCAATTTCTTGACATACGCAATTATCTTTCTGGGTAATTTCTTGATATTATGACGTAATTAACGGCCTGGAAAATAAAGGGTTACCA
>NW_028220948.1:0-1367 GCF_045865225.1 Trachurus japonicus | reverse complement strand
CCTGTTCACCGTTCCAGCTGAGATGAGTAAGTGTTTTTGCGGTTGTCGTGCTGCTGCTGGTGCAAAGGTTAAAGGCTCGGAGGTGGAGATGTACTGTAGGTCCTCTCTGTCATCAGGCATCATGGGAAATGTCATGAGCTGGAGATGTTGGTGAAAGTAGACATTTTTAAAACCATAACAATACTTGTGTACATCCCGCCAATGGCAACTGAAGAAGTTCCATGTTAAGTTGTTGCTACAGTTACAGACTAAACATCCTGATGTACTTTTAACAATATCAGGAGGGTTCAGTGTGATGGACTCAGTGGGGGATGTGGTGGAGAGACGCACACTGAAGCCCTATCCACACGAAAATGTTTTATTTTTTATTTTTACTGTTAAATATTCCCGTTCACACACGTTCGAGCACTAAAATATCTATGTCCACACACGAAGTGGTGAGAGAAAGGAAATAGCACATTGGTTAGGCTACTATAGTAACCTAACAAATGGCTGCGGCGCACGATGTGACAAATATAGAACGTCTCTGGTAAATATCTGTTTTATCTTGTCCACACGTCAAAATAAATACAGCATTTTTAAAAAATATTAACAGTGGGCGGAGTTTTTAAAAACCTCTGTTTTAAGCCGTTTTCAATACGTTTGCGTCAGTGACGTAGGCAGAATTTTGATTTTGGGTCGGCCAGTACAAAATTGGATGGGCCATCTTTTCTCAGAAGCACAGTGCATTCCATATAGCGCACATTACCATTTTATTGCACAACTTTTTTCTCTTTTTTTTTGTAACTTGCTCTTGACACAATATTTGATACATACAGATGAAATGATCTTTCCTGCCACTATGATGATAAACTGTATTTAACTGTACCAAGGGGGCAGTTGTTGGTCTGAGAAGTGAAGCTCACTTCCGCGTTCAAAAAACTGCAATCCCCCCGGCTGTCGCTGGGGGCTGGCTCCAGAAGGGAGCAACTCCAATTGAGCCCCATGTTAAAATAGCCGATTTTACAGCTTAAAAAAACATATTTACAGCCTGGTACATTTTATTTTTTTGGTCTCAATCGATAGTTTCCACCCCCGCACACACTCTGAGGGGGGTGAATTTTTTTTAAACTCTACCATTTTACTATTATTAGGTTTAAAGTTCTGGCCAATTAGGGCGCAGAACCGTTGAGTGACAGGTCCGGCGACCGCTGCTACGAGGCCAGTGGGCGGGTTCTTGGCCGGCCAACAGCCGCACTGCTCCAAATATGGCAAGTAGAATCCAACATGGCACAGCTCAAACCCCCGTAGTAGCGGCACAAAACAGACTCCTCCAAACCAATGGGTGACGTCACGGACGCTACGTCCATTCTTTTTACAGTCTATGA
>NW_028220947.1:0-13017 GCF_045865225.1 Trachurus japonicus | reverse complement strand
GTTTGTTTATGTTGTGATCTGTGCACACGTGTTTAAATATAGGTTACTAAATATGAGTGTCTTTATTAATGGAAAAGGGGTGTGTGTGTTTTGTTTTTTGTTTTTTTTTACTGGGCAACAGCTCTCAATCTGTCAGAGCAAGTGAGACGAGAGGAAACTGATGTTCTGGTCCGGTCCAAGCTGGCAGTGTCTGGTCGCGCGAACAGACCTCACGGGCTGATGATGCAAAAGTAGTCTGGGAGGGAGGAGGGAGGAGGAGGGAGCAGGTCTATCTATCTATCTAACTTATATTTAAACACGTGTGCACAGATCACAACATAAACAAACTGTGCGTAACGGAGGCATTTCAGTTTTATTTGTTATGGTCGCGTGACGATGCGGCGCTGGCCCCTAATAAATCAATAAGTAAATAAATAAATAAATAGCTGATAATCTGCAACGGCACAGTGTGTAGTGTCAACACCTGCTCTTGGGACATCCACGGCTGTCTCAGTCCCTCCCTGGTTTCATCTGTGTTAATTCAGTCAGGCTGAGTTTCCATTACGCAAGCCTTTGATCTGCCATCAGTGTGACGGGACAATCTATATAGATATAGGTGTATGTGCTGATTCAGATACAATAAATAGGGGTTATTATGATGATTATTATTATTATTATTGTTGTTAATTGCATTTAAATGTGCCTGGAACTGTGGAAACCTGCCTGTGAGGTCTTCGTGACGTGTACGCACTGCGCGCTGGGCAGTCAAAATACCAGTCCGCTGGCTGCGCTTCGCCTTGCGCTGAGATTAGACCAGGTTGGAGCTGGCGAGCTTTCGGCGCGGTCTATCGGCAACAAATTGTCACTGCGCCACGGCGAATCTGTCGACACCTCCCCCTGCTGCGCGACCACTCCCATCTCAGCGCACAGCAGTCTGCCAATTTACCGAATCCGCTGCGCACCTTGTTGCACTGGAGGAAAATACCACTTCGCCAGCTGCGTCAGGGCTCGCCTCGCTACGCCCCCCTGAGTTGCGCCAGGAAAATAGGGCCCATTGAGTTTACGACTGGAAAACCCAAAGACAGAAGAAAGGTGTCAGTTTTATTCCTGTCCTCTCGACACTGATGATAATAATAATAATAATAATAATAATAATAATAATAATACATTAGATTTTTATAGCACTTTTCAAAGGCACTCAAAAACTGTTGTCGACTCTAGTGTTCTTTTTCTTAACAACCGTCCATTCGGCTGGACGACTTGTCTAAAGCAGGTTGATGGTTGCAGCCATCAAGCTACCTCCATGTTTGCTCCTGACAGACAACAGTCAGAGGTCTCTCTAATGTTTGCAGCAATTGCTGTGAGGCATTTGAACAAAGAGTTGAAGCTGTAATTTTTCACTATAGAGCTCAGTAATGACCGAGCCAGTCATTACAAATTCATGCTGTGCAGACAAACTCTTCTGTTCAAAGACACAATTTCTTTTTCTTGAATCCCATGGAGATCAGAAAAGTTTCTAAAGATACAAAATATCCAGAATTTCAGATACTGTCCCGGATAACTGACAAAAAAGAACAAAATTACAAAATTGGTAATAAAGGCCCCTTTTTGAACATGTATTAAAATACATCTGAAGTCAACTCTTGGTCACACAGGCACCTCATGCATCTCAATTTGCAATCTTACTGCCTGCTTTATATGCAGATACATGTAAACATGTACTATGTGTAGGCAATTGACAGACAAGTGGTCATGCTTCAGGATACAAATGCACCATGGGTACATTCACACCTGAGCTTGTAATTGGATCACCTGAGACAGATGTATATACACCACAGTGCTGGAAAGTAAAATCAGAAGCTTTTCCCTGCCTGAGAATATTTAAAGAGGAACAAAACTAGTACAAAGTGTTTAAATGATCTATGTGATACATGAAGGAGAGATTTTTAGGAGATATGAGTGCTGACAAAGCTAATGTAAAGATGCAAACTGATTCACTGTAGGAGGCCTGGAGTGAGCACAGTATGAGCTTTATAGCCTTTCCCTCTGTAAAACATGCAGTTAAAAGCTTTGAAGTCAGTGTCTGTCAGAACATGTAGGATGGGAGGAAATGCCACGAGGCATCATTTTACGTTTTACATCAACATGACAATACCTTTGACTAGGGTGACATTGATTAAAGCAGTCTCTAGCAGAACATCCTGACGTTGCAGGATGATGAAATGCACTCTCAGCACACTGAGCCGATCTGTCAGATGTGGGCAATACAGATAGGAAGCTTTATTGAGACGTGTCAATGTGTCTGTCACATTATGTGATATAAACATATGTTTGCAGTTTTAAAGTGAATTTTCCTGCACCTATGGAAGGGGATGAACTATCATGCATAATGATTCCCTGAAACTGTACAAACCCACCAGTCTGTGAATCTCTAATGTGTTAGATACAACTTGTTAGGAAGACATTATTTGTAACATACATTTATTGATGTGTCAGCTTTTACATTATTAAAACTTAAAAATCTACTTTGTATGGTCATGATTAAGCCAAAACTAAAAGCAAGCAAGTGCGACACTTTGTTTACCCAGCCATCCACCTGGCCTCCACCTCATAAAGTTACACTGTGCCGCAATAAACATCACATTTCTTTCCAAGTTAGCTTCTGACAAACAAGTCATTATTTTTATGGCTCCAAGAGGAGAATAAAGCCACAGGTCGTCTCAGTGTATGCACTAACAACTGACAATGTTGATTCGATAATGAGTTTTAATTTGCACTCAACAGCTAGATTGAACTGTTAACAGCTTTACTAACACTGGCAAAAGGTGTTTTGTAATTATGCTATCTTTATTCATATGCAGTTCACTCTGAAATGATGCACTAGATCCAATCAAACTTTGTGCTGTCCTTCTACTTCTACTTCATCTTATTATTATTATTATTATTATTATTGAGTGAGAGAAAGAGAGAGGTGAAATTCAATATTAGTAGATTGTTGCTTTTACACAAAATACATTTATTATATTAAATCATTGCAGTATATGAGGTACACAGATGTATTTGTTAAATGACTTTTTCCACATAATATTTACATTTCATAACCTGAGTCCATCATTACTTCACACAGTGTGTTAGTGTAGTGGATAAAATAATGTTTGATTACAGTTTGTGATTAAAAATCAACACGTAAACACAACTTCTTTTGATGCTTCACTGAGAATGTCAAAACACTTTAAATCAATTTTTGTTAAATAAATTATGAGCTAGGTAAGAAAGATATGAGCTGAGTATTTATATTTTTAGTGTATCAGCACTATATTATTCCATGCATCTTGCACAGGATCAGACTTAATTCTATACAGCCTGGGGACAAGCAGCAGCTGCAGCAGCACCTCACCTAAAGCTTGACCCTTAGCCCAGCCCCCTGTCACCTGCACATTAGTGATAATCCATTACTCTTAGATGAGTCTGGCACAGCACTTAAGTGTTACGCATTTCAAAAGCATTACAGGACTTTGATGGGCTGGCAGGGGAGATAATGTGGCAACTGCTGCCTCCCCACACTGGCACATGTTTAATACTTTGATAGTCTCATGGTAGATTTTGTTTATTCTTGACAAACGCCAGGTTCCCAAGTTCCTATATTTTAAACTTCCCCCTTTTTGTTGAGCCATTACAAGTGCCACACTGATCTAGAGTGAGGGTAGTTGGGTGAAAGGCTGACTGGGAAAAGTTTAACCTCAAAGGTCTATGACAGGTAGCAAGACAAAGTCAATTTGGTGCAAAATGAAAAGTTGTATTTTTTTCAATTTTTGAGACAATCCAAAAGAAAGCTAAATGCAGCAGGAAAAACAATGATCTGGCCAGAAACCTTAGGTCTGCACAGTAGCACAGCCCTTCTCTAACTGACCCGACCTCCCACCAGGCCCCTTCCACTGGACCATACCATCTTTAATGGAATTAATTAAATAATCAATTTAACCCCACAGGCTGCTTTCCATATCAGAAATCCGTACAAAGTCTACGTGCATTTACTAAACACTAGGGGTCTCATTCATGAAACGTGAGCAGCACGGATTTGTGTGTAAACCCTGAGCAGCGCAAATTTACGTGGATTTCCGCATTCATCAATCTTTTAGTAGTGCTGATTTTTTCGTAGCTACTCACAAAATCTACACCTGCTCCTGACTGTGTGTAGCACTTGTGTAAATGTAGGAATGCAAATAAATACTGCTTGTCACTGTTGAAAATTACAATTTTAATCCGTATTCCTCTCTCTCATGTTCAAAATACGCCGACGCCTTTGAAACACGTAATTTAAACATGACAAACAATTAGAAATATTTGGAGAGAGAGACGTTTTAGGGATCGGACACGCACACATCAAGGCTCCATCTTATGATGAAAATAATCTGATATAAAACCGGAAAAAACTTTTTTGTGTTGCTACAGTATACGCTCGGTGGACGCACACTTCACCCTGTGCAGCAGCGCAGTCGGCACCGGTTTGGATGGAGCTGTGACAGACGGCTGGTGCTTCTGTAACAATATAACCTGCCTATATAACTTCATGTGTTGATACAACCATGCTCCTCTACAGCTGAGGCTGTGAAGAGCCTGCACCTCCTGTCGCTGCAGTAGCTCCGTAGTTGTGTGTATTTATTTATTTTTTTTCATGTTTCATATCGAACTACGGTATTCTGGCTTTACTTCTTAAACGGTTCTTTAATCAACCAAGGATAGGCCCACTTAATTCACTAAATCTGTTTCTTCCCTCCACGCCTTTGACCTGCCCCAGTCACACCACTACTAACAGAAGAGAATTAAATATTTTTTCTGGACTCCACTTCATCCAAAATGACTTTGATCTGTGATCTCTCTCTTTTTTTCTCTCTCTCCCTCTTTCCTTGATTGCGTCATGGCCGCAGGTGAACAGGATCCACCTACCTCCTAATATGGTGGTCAGGATCTCCTTATATGGCTATTCATGTATGGAGATCTATGCTAATTGCTGATCACCGGGGGCGTGTTGTTAGTTTACGATGGGTTGGCATTCATGAAGTTACACACGTGTTTACGATCAAATCTGAGTTTCCCACACCGTTCATGAATCCGGAGTAGAGTTTTAGTAGAGTGAGCTTTTATGTGCAAATCTACACACAGATTTACTCACGTTTCATGAATGAGACCCTAGGGGTGTAACGGTACACACAAGTCACGGTTCGGTACGTACCTCGGTTCAGGGGTCACGGTTTGGTACGGTTTCGGTACAACAGACACTAATTGAATGTAAAACTAAAATCTGTCTTGTGTTATAAAAGTAGAAAAAAACATTGAATAGAAAATAAAACAAGTGCATTAGGAGTGTTTTAATGCCATTCATTAATTCTAGAGGAAAAAAAACTTGCACTTGACAACTGGCAACTATTATTTAAAACAAACAAGAAACATCAATGTTGGTTTACACAGTTAATTTAGAATAGATGCCAGTTGCTTTGGTGATGTTTCTGGTCCTGTTCTGTGTTCATGTCAAGAGGCTTAAACGCAGCGGGAAGTTGACAAGTTGTCGTTTTCCTTGCACCAGTGAAGTGATTGACACGTTGGAGGGCGGGGTGAGTGAACATGCGCTACGTGTTTGACGCGTTTCTACCGACGCAGCGTGCATCCGTGAAATAGCGCCGACGGACATTGTCCGGGCGACCAGTCGCGAGCCGCCGCCGTCGTTGTGTTTCATTGAGAAGCCACGGTGACATAGATGAAGCAGCAGCTTCTCTAACTTCACTCTCTCATCACTTCTCTTCTTCATCTGTTATGATGGTTGTGGCAGCTTGGAGGCTCATTACCGCCACCTGGGTTGGAGTGAGGACTCAACTTTTTTTTTTTTAATATTCACTCAGACGTATTCGTCGTGTGACTGTGTGCACCGAACCATGACCCCCGTACCGTGACGGCACGGAACAAATACATATACCGTTACACCCCTACTAAACACACATCAAAGGAATCATCAAAACATTTACATAATATCCCAAACTAGGAATAAATCTACAACCACATTGAACACCCTCATCAGTTGGTTTGGTGCAGTGGGATGGACTTAGCGTGCTCCCACTTTACGCAGGCACTACAAAAGCCAGCCAAACACTACGCTCAGGTCCTTTGTCACTGACCAGAACCAGGAAGTGCTAAGAAAAGAAACAAACAATGATCTTCAATATTTAAACAATAAAGAGGTAACTCAAAACTGTGTTTGTGTGTGTTACTCAAAGCACAGGTAGGAAGCAATGGCTGCTATGTTAGGTTAAAGAAATCATTACAGCTCATTTAAAGGCTTGGCTGTGTGCATGGTTCCGTGGAAGCCAGCGCACAGTATTCAAGAAGCTATAACTGTTTTATAATGAAATAGACATGGACATCTACACTTGTACTAGATGGGACCTTTAAATGTTTTACATTGTGTACTGTAAGTTGTTCCAACCACTCCATTAGTCTGTGTTCCATAAGGTTTGTATGCATTTCCTGAGCAGCAGAGTGAATGGTGTGGAGGGAGAAGTCATTGTGGTAGAGACGTTCATGAATAATAATGCACAGCAGGTCCCTGAACACTGGCTGAGGCATTTATTGGTGTGGGGTGAATCCATACCATAAGCCTCCTGTGCTGAGAGACGATCCTCCCAAAGCCAGTGTCATCCCTCATAATTCATAGGGAGGGAAACGTGCCGCTGTCTGCCCGTCCTGTTTCTCACAATCAAAGTTAAAGACAACATGTAGCAACACACAAGGTCTGCCTTTTTATTATTGTTGCTCGAAGCTTCATTCCAATACCTGATGCAACACTAATGCCTCACTCCTGGCTTCGTTCACTGTTGGCTGCAGTGGAATAAAGATATGTTTTCACTCTGAAATTGACTGATAAACCTTTCATATCAAGGGCTGCCAGAGCATATCAGATAACCATGAGTCTTATGTCTGCGTTCACCTTGTCAGGAGCCTGTTCGCACTCACATTTTTTGTTGACAGTGAAGCAAAACATGGTTTTGCCCTTTGGATGTATTTTTTTTATTTTTTTTACATGCTCAAAGAAAATCTTTGGGATCAGGGGTTAAAACTTCCCTAGACTGAAAATATATAAATAAAAAGCAGAGGACTGAAAGAATCCATGCTTCTAAAAATTTGAAGTTATCATTAGAATGTCGTACACATTTCTTCAGCCGTGGAAGATGTGCCGACTTCACATTCCCCGTCTTGCTTCGCATTTTAACGCTGGCACAGTCAGAACGCAATCAGAGCTGATTACGGCTTGAACATTCTCACTAGAAGCAGGTGGAGGTTAAGTGCCTTGCTCAAGGGCAATTTCAATAAGCTGTCTGCAAGCAACCGACGATTCAGTAACTGCAGTCATTTCACGTGTTGTGCTAACATTTATTTAGTTTTTTTCTTTCTTTTTATCTCTCATCTGGTTTCTGTTCTTTTTGCGTTTCAGCAGTTTATTAGTTTCCTGTGTGTTGATATTTCCTTGCCCTGCACCTCAGAATGTACTGTTTGTCTCATGACTTGAGTACAAGTGTTACCTGGCAACTTGATATTTGACATCTCCTGGATTTTGGATTTGGTTGTTTGCTGATTGACTGACCTTGCTGTCTTTTGAGCCTATACCCACCTTTACTAATAAATCAGTGAAACTTTCTGTGTAAAATGTAAAATCCATCATTGAGACCATGCTGAGGTAATAGGGGCACCTGTTCTGGAGTGGCAACAAATGGTTGTCATTAAAGGGATAGTTCACCCAAAATTGAAATTTCCGTGCCTTCTCTGAGTTACAGGGGGTCTCGGCATAGCAGTGTATGTCCATATAACCGTTGCAAATGGATACCAACTGTCTTCGTAACAAAAAGACACACCAAAAAACATCCAAATACCTCCATGCTGCTCATATGTAATCATATGTCCGTCTTGTATTGAAGCCCTGAAATGCAAAAAAAAAAAAAAAAAATTAGTCTATATTTCAAGCTTGTTTTGTAGCAAGAGGGACATTACAGACGAGCAGTATGGAGGTATTTGGATGTTTTTTGGTGTCTTTTTGGACGAAGAAAAGTGAGCTCCGTTCGCAACCGTTATATGGACATGCACTGCTACGCCGAGACCCCCTGTAACTCAGAGAAGCCACGGAGGACTCTGAAACTTCTTCCAGCCCTTAGTCCACATGAGGGTGAGTAGATAATGAGTGAAATTTCAATTTTGGGTGAACTATCCCTTTAAGGTTTGTTAGGTTTGTCTTTCATGGGACACACTATCTCTCAACATGTCTCATACATATCTACCTCCTTTTGCACTGATTCTGTTTTAAACCAGACTTCAGCCTTGTTATCAAACTGTCCCAGAGTGCCACTGCTGCTCTTGAAGTCAAATATCCCTCCAAATGTGGTCCACAATCCTTCATTTCAGATTTTACGCTGAAAAAGTCTGGTGTTTGATATTTTATGTGGAATTTTTTTTTATTTTTTTTTTTAATGTGGGTATGTGTTTGTCCTGACTGGACGCAGTGCAGGCAGCATGTGCAGCATGTGGGCCTTTACTCAAACAGCCATTCAAGCAGAGGGCCTGATGGATGCTGGGGGTGCTAATGATCTTCCCCACATTGTGTATGACCGAGGCACAGCTGGGACACTGAGAGGGACTGCTGAGGCCATTCTGTGGTCCGGCCAAGCACAGGTGACTGCTCCAGCCCGCAGACATAACACACATCCACAGATTTGCACAGACCAGCACAAGCAGACTGGTTTTCTAAAGGGGCTCTTTTCAAAGACCATGCAGTCAAACAGAACTGGACATGTAATCATTTAAATTAGTTCCAGCATATAGAATAGCAGCAACAGGTTTGGGAAAGAAATGCTGGTCAGTTTTTGAAAATGAAATTCAGATTTTCCGGCATGTATCAGTGATATGCATAACCGAGGAGAAAAACAAGTCATGACCTCTGCCAGGAAGTTCATCCAGAGTCATAGTGTGAGGTAAAAAGGGAGGAATTCTAATAAGATATCTTGCACAGACCTGCCTTCAAAAGCCAGTGAGTGACCCTCTTGACCTCCATGAGATCACCCACTGGCCCCTGTCAAAACCAGCCACAATGATTTATGCAGCATCAAAATAATGTGACGTGTGACGCCGCTGGGGGACCGGGCCTGAGTGGTGCTGCTGATGGGTGTAACAGATTCCTTCTTTGGAAGTTCCTCCAGATCTCAGAGAGGCCATTAGTGTTATTTTGAACTCTAAGTCCAAACATGCTAAACGGAGGGGGGTGGGGGCGGGGAGCAGCTACAGTGAAGGTAGCGACATGATATCCCTTCCTCTCGAAGACCTGGCCATCATGTCTGTGCTTGAATAATCTTCTTGACAGATTGTTAAAGGAACAACTTAGTTTTGGCCTAGTGGACCAAATTTGTCTGCCTGAGGCTGTTGCTGGTTTGTGGATATGTCAGAATCCCCCAAAACTGTTAGTTTGTGTTTATTATTATTTCAGCCTGTTTCTGGGTCAAGGAAATCAAAGCACATTGACATCATGTTCCTTGTGGATAGAGAGCTGAGGAGATCTATGATATTTAACATCCAGGTTCTGAGAAACAACTTTTAAACTGTAGCTTCTTAATCGGAGCGTTGTAAAAGGTTTGACACCAGAAATGATATCTAGGAACTTCAAGGATTAAAACCTGGGTGGACAACCCGGTCAACTAGCTGCTGGAAAGCTACAGGGGCCAAAACCCCTTTCTTGGGTCATTTTGCTGGCAAACTTATGTAAATGCAAATATTTAGGTACTACAATGGCATAAATAGTCATACAACTATACAATTTGGCAGAGAGTATCTTGACACAATGGGCCCTAGTTTCGTCGACCAGGTGAAGTCTAGCATCAGCGCAGCTTCGCCACGCCAACGGGGTGTGGCCCAGGTCCATTTCGCAAGTTTGCTGGGCCGCGCAGTCAGACTTAGACCAGCGCAACCCCTCCCCTCGTCCCTCCCACCGGCGCAAACGGTGAAGAGGGAGGAGAGAGGGCGGGAGGGAGACAGGAGGAGGAGAGAAAGGCGTGGAGTGGGTTTGACACAGCCGAGTCAGATCTTCACCAATCAAAGGAGCTCCTCTCCTCACCTTTAACTGCGCGGCGGGTGATGCGCGCTGCAAGTTTGTCATTTTATACTTGGACATGGACGGAGGAGACAGCGACGCCAGAGGCCGAACCTCTCCCAGGAGGAAACAGCTGTTTTGGTCCGGAGGTCCGAGCTCAGAGTGACCAATAATGAGTTTACTAATATACTTAACCAGGATTGATCTGATACACTGAGAACCCCTACCCAATCTAAGAAACAACTAATACACTAATAAAGAAACTCACATTTATTCAAACCCTATGTAAGCAAGATGACAGGTGTAGGCTACACTAATCACAACATAAACACAGACCATGTGGATTAAATCAGCGTAAAGGACTCGCGCTCTCTCTCTCTCCCTCCCTCTCTCTCTCTCTCTCTCTCCCTCTCTCTCTCTCTCTGTCCGTCTCTTTTTTTCTCTTTTTTTTCTGTGATAGAGATGCTGAGTATACTGTAGTAGGCTATATACTGACTATCTGATAACGAGGCTGTTGTGGTGGACTAAGAGAGATGATGATTTGTGTTTTGTTTTTCATTACGGCTGCGTGATGCGGTCGCTCTCCGCTAATGAATTAATAAGTAAATAAATAAATAAATAAATAAAGCGATCATCACAAGGGCAGAGTGGTATCTCAACACGGCAGCGACATGCAGTCATCCACCCTCAGTCCTGCTTTTGGGACATCCACAGCTGCTTTTCAGTGCCAGTTCGTCCCTGCTGTGTTAATTCAGGTGGAGTTTCCATTGCGCGTGCCACAGCCTTTGATCTCTGCTTTGATCTGACGTCAGATGTGACGGGACAATCTATATAGATATAAATTCACGTGTTGATTCCGTTAGTTGCATTAAATAGTGGTTATTGTGGATATTTATTGCATTGAAATGTGTCTGGAACTGTGGAGATCTGCCTGTGAGGTCTTGGTGACGTGTGTGCACTGCAGGTCAGTCAGCCAAACTTCCACTGCACCTGCTGCGCTTCGCTCTGCGCTGAGACTAGACCTGGTTGGAGGTGGCGAGCTTTCAGCGCAACCTCGGCGGGACATTTTCGGACAAAACTTCCACTGCACCAAGCTGAATCTGTGACGCCTCCCCCTGCTGCGCGGCCACGCCTATCTCAGCGCAGCGCGATCTGCCAATCTTCCAATCTGACTTTGCGCTAGGCTGCGCTGGTCGAAACTTGCATTTGACCGGCTGCGCTACCTTGCGCCACCTGCGCTGCGCCAGCAAACTAGGGCCCATAGGGGGAGGCATGAAACAAATATGCTGGGGTTTGTTGCAACTCGATTTTAAGATATCACCCTCAACATCCCAAAAAAGACAAAAGAAAGTATTGCTCGCCTCAGTCGCCTGACAAATTCTCATTATTTTTCAGCACTTTATGGAGAATATTTATGCTTAACATCAGTGGCGGCTGGTGAAAAATATTCTAGGTGGGGCTGTTTGTCCCTGAAGTTTTTGGTGACCATCTTGATAAAAGAACCCCAAACCCATTTTTAGGGATAAACATTAATTATTTATTTGCCTTCATAAATCAGCAGTTTGACAGATAATGACAATGAACAAACAGTAGTCTTTCACTGGTGGCACACAGTGGACGTGAAATATATTAGCAAATACTCTTAATACAAAAATATAGTTATTAAAAGGCATGTGTATGATGTAACCTACAGCAGTGATTAATGTTAACTATAGACAAAGTGTGACAGGAACACTATAGGAGGAACATAACGTGATTAAGTTTGGTCTGACCTTGCTGATGTGAGATGTTAGCTTAACTGCTGCATTATCAGGTTTGATGACGAGTCTAACTGTGAACGCACTGGTCACACCTGTAAACATATTGAACAGTGCTGCAGCCTGATGCTCCGCATCACAGACGTCCTGTCACAGCCTGGGTGAGTAGTTTCCCCTGGTGTCACTCAGGAATAACAGTGTCCAGTCCAGTGTCCCAGAAGCTGGATGAACTAATAAAAACGCTCTCGGACGAGCTGTGAACGCACCGCGGACGAACCAACATGTAGTCCAAAAGTTGTCTCCGAGCATGAAGAGAGAGCAGTCTCTGACGTGCCGGTTAACGGTGCTCCGGTCCTCCGGTGCTCCTCTCACACACTACGGCCTCCTGTCACATCATAACAGCCTCCCGCCACCGGCCCACAGAGTTTTATCCACCTGTTCGTTGTATTTCCTCACCGTGAAACTGTGTTTTTCATCCAGCTGTGAAGCTCTGCTGCTAGTCCTGACTTCTGCCTAGCTTGGCTAACGTTAGCTGACAGCACCGTTCATGTGTCCCTTGAGAGTTCATGTTTTGTAATCCGTTCAGATAAATAGGTCTCTAACTCCAGTAACAGTCCGTGTGGTATCTGTCCTCACTGTTTTAAAAAAAAAGTAAATTATACGGGAAACAGAATTTGAAACTGATGAAAACTGCGTAGCCATCCTGGTACCGAGGACAGCTCCTCGGTTAATTTCCCCCTCGATTTCTGGTTGCCACGGGAGACCAAAATGTTTGGTTTGGGGCGATATTTTCTGCGCCCCAAAGGCATAAAATCCGACGACGCTGATTGGCTAAATTACCTGTTGCTCCGTATATTTTTTACTTAGCAACAGTCACTGATTGGCTGAGCCGGTACACTGCTCGGGCGACTTCTCCAGCGCCCCAGACACAGAGCGATAGATATAACAGAGACAGTAAATGAACCTGTAGGCAAATTAGCCTCTAAATAATGGTTTTATTTTATATACAGCTTGATTTTAAGAATTCCTATCACATTCACAGGTACAATAAGGAAAAAATATTAATTTTAAATTATTATTTTGGAAAAAATTATAATAATTAAAAATCGCTTTTCATCAGGGGGGCGGCGCCCGAGCGCCCTCTATTGACCAGCCGCCACT
>NW_028220946.1:0-3532 GCF_045865225.1 Trachurus japonicus | reverse complement strand
TCACCTTATGTAGCCCCGCCCACTTTGCCACTTCCGGTTTGGCCGCGATTGTGTTACGACTTCCGGTCAAATGCGGAAGTAAAAACTGATGTAAACAATCGACTGAATTTGCAGTATATTGCGGGACAATTACAATACAGACAATCAAATCAACATGGACAACACTTGAGGGGTGTACTTCGAAGCGAGTTTAGTGGGTTATATTTTATAATTATATATTTTTTATTGAGTCTAAAGCCAGGCTTTCCTGTACTCTCTCTTTCAACCCAGCTAGATCGCCATGGAAACTTATGGTAACAGATGTTTAGCTCATATATTCAGAGTTTAATCCTAAAATCGGCTATAAAAGCGCCGCTGTTTCACAATTTAACTCATTTACAGCGTGACTTTTACTTTGAAATCCAAGTGGAGCTGGCAGAACCAGTACGGAGGGAGAGATCAGCTGATCCGCTGCTGTTTACCAACTGTTGAGCTGAGCGTCAGGAGCTCATTTATATAGGCTATTATATTACTTGGATATAAGCTGCAGCATGGACGTCGGAACTATTTACTGAGAGAGGGGGGGGGGGGGGGTTTGTTGTGAGGGTCGACTGTCACCTGGAGCAAACTGACAACTATATGATCAGAAACTCGTTCAACTCTGGACTGTCTGTGAAGACTGAGTGAAGCTGGCCTCATCCTCTGCTTCAGAGAGAGCCTTGCACTATCGGACCTGGGTCTCTGCTCCGTGTCCAGAGCCTGGTCAGGTCGGGACACGCTGTTCACGCTGTGAACCTGCTCGCTAATGTGTAAAAGAAATAAACGGAGGGATTTAGAAATAAAACCCTCCCTCAACTACTGTAACTTAAATGTGGCCATGAATAAACTTGTTTCGCCTACAGCAGTATTGCCCAAATGCAAATATTGAATACATCTCTATTTTCACAGTTAAAAATGTCTTTGTCACCTAAACTACCCCCCGCCCCCTCCAAAAAAGAGAAAAGAAAAGAGAAGCACTGTAGCATATTTTCATACGCACACCCAGCCTGAATTGCGATCAGTAAAATATATAAAAGTAGGCTATAAAACACAATTTAAACATGAAAGTTGTTCCTCTAGTTTATTTTGTTTAAATGGATAAAGCTTCATAATTAAAAGTATAGCGCGATGTCCAGCTGTCAGAAATTAAAAGCAGCCTCTTATGTGCATTAACAATGTTGCTTCGGGCTGTGATAGCGGTTCTTTTTTTTTTTTTTAATTCGCTCCTACTCTCCAAACAAGCTGCTCACCTTGGCTGAAATCAGCGGGGACACGGGGATTTATTTAATTATTTTTAACCAGACTCTAGAGTAGATGGAGGTGGGTGCAGGTCGTACAGAGCTCCACACACACTGGGACAGAAGATGAGGTCGATGCTCAACTGCTATAAAAACTCACACGTTTTCTTCCAGTGATTGTAGCTTCCTCTTTATAATGCTCGTCATTTTTTGCAATCGACAACGGGAAAAAAAACCCGGATTTGCCAACAAGAAACAGCTGAGAACGGACTCAAATAATCAAGCTACCGCTAATGTACTATACGACTTCCGGTCGTCACCGGAAGTTCCAACACAATCTCACAGCGTTCCATTGACTCCATGGTTGCCCCGGAGAATAAGGTGAATACATCAAGTCAAGACAGGATAATACTAAAGATTGCAATACCAGTTTAACTGCTGAACCTGACAAAAGATGAGCAGCCCTCCTTATCATTGAAATGGTTTTGCTCATTTTAGATACAACTCTATTAAAGGGATAGTTCAACATTTTGGCAAATTGGCGCATTGCCATAATCGCTATAGTCATAGCAGTAGGTTCATTACCTTTAATTGTCGGTGCAAGCTATTTTTAGAACGGCGGAGTGGAGCAGTAGGCTGCTCAGAGCTGCGCTACGGAGGCTCATGGAATTTCTTGGTTTCCCTCATCAAACTCATCAAATACACAATCCAACAACTCCAAAACGCTCTGGTGGACAAGTTGCAGGTCACAACTTGTCGTTTTTGGAGTTGTTGGATTGTGTATTTGATGAGTTTGATGAGGGAAACCAAGAAATCCCATTAGCCTCCGTAGCATAGCTCTGAGCAGCTCACGGCTCTGCTCCGCCGTTCTAAAAATAGCTTACACCGACAATTAAAGGTAATGAACCTACTGCTATGACTATAGGGATTATGGCAATGGGCCAATTTGCCAAAATGTTGAACTATCCCTTTAATATGTGTCGACCAAGAAAGTGTTTCATCAATTATCACACCCAGTAATTTGGCCTCTCTAACCTGTTCAATACTATTACCCTGGTGAGTCTGGACTACCTGACAGACAAGCTGCTGCTGCTGCTCCCTCTTCTTCCTCCTTCACCTTGGTTGAACAATGGAGCTCATACCTGCAGAGCTGGCGGGTGCTGCTCCTCGTTCCCACCGCTCCACTGAACGCTGAATGTCACCGTCAGAAAATGCCCCCCCTAAAAAAAAAGAAAGAAACGGCAACACTATCCAGAAATAGCAGAGGTGCCACTCCAATGTCAGCACCTTGATTTCCTGTCTATAAACACCACAAACAGAGCAGAGGTGACAAAGCAGCATTTAATCCTACAAAAGCAGCTCGCTCCGACGCCGTGGACCTCATCGCAGTGTAATCACTGCAACAATAACAACAAATTCTCCTCCAGCTTTGTGTCCTTGTCTGCTCAGACATTTTCTGCCATGCTTAAGATTTTTTTTTTTTTTCATATTGTTGCTTCAACTCCCGACAGGATCAGAGAATAGACTTGCAGTAAATAACTCAGAGAATCCAGACAGAGATGCTCCCACTCGCACTCTGGCGACCCTCTCTCCAGTGGAAACGTTGGGCTTTTGATGTAGAAGCCCTGTAAGTGTGAACACAGCTCTTTGCCAGGAATATAATGGGTGCTCATGGATCACAGCACCGACTGACGCATCCCATAATCTGGCAGCGACTCTGCAGTTAGAAGCTATTTCAGATTAAAAAAAAAAAAAAAAACACTCATAGATGAAGTTAAAAAGAATAAACTCTCCCGACCCTTCGAACGTCAAAATCGTTTTTTTCCTTTCCAGATACAGTCGGGTGGATGTGGCCTAAAAAGATTCATTTTTACAAGTTTAATCCACTTTCTCCTTTAAAAAAAAACAAACTACACAAGACAAAGGAATTATTCAAATAAGTTTCAGGCTCAGTAACTCGTATCGGGGTGGATGGTGAAAGCTCTTTCAGCTCTATATACAGGACCATTTCTCCACTGATGTGAAACACCACGGTGTCTGCACTGTCTCTCCACTGGGAACTCTTCTCCTTCCTACAGGACACGACAGGGAAAAGACTCCACCAATGTTAGCAGTAGGTTTTTAGGGCCGCCGCCGCCGTCGTCATGGTGCCACAGGCTCCTCCCACTCAGCTTCTGCCTCAGCTAGTTGGATGTTAAAGACAAGACGACTGAGGAGACGCTGCCTGGTTTGGGAATGATCTCGGAGGCGGTTGCAGTTCTGTGCTGTGAATAGAT
>NW_028220945.1:0-20582 GCF_045865225.1 Trachurus japonicus | reverse complement strand
AGGGCCACGGGCAATCGCACCGGGCACTACTGTTATTGTGTGGATTTTTTCCTAGTTAGTGTGAATGCGGAAGCATTCACACTATTGTTATTCAAATCTTATTCTCTTTTTTTAATATTCTTACTACTTTCCTCCTTTTTACGGTCTTTAACTAGTCCTTCATACTTTGTGCGACTTCAACAATTCATATATCAAAACGTGCAGCTTTTTTTGAACTTTATCGGCATTACTTTTCTCTTTTTAACTATTTATACTTTTTAAAATATTTAACTTTTTCTGCAATTTTTTTCCCATAGGAATGCATTGAAAACATCTTCAAACTTTTAAAATCTTCTTACTACTTTGAACCTCTAAAACTTCAGCATACTTTCTCCCACAGACTCCATTTCACTTTTAAACTGTAGACAAACTTTTAATCTATTCACATATTACTCAGCTTATTGATATCTTCAACAGTTTTTAGGTATTTGGCTGTTTTAAAATCATTAAAATTTTCGACAAAATCCAACTTTATAATGGTTGTGTATTGCGTTTAACGAGCAGGGCTTAGAGTGAGTGACATCATCATTAGAGTGAGAGGGATCGAAAAAACATTCAGGATTTTTTCTGGATAAATTGCCAGCACGGCCACAAATTAAACTCTAGACACATGATTTCCTCACCGGTTTGTAGCCACACTTGTCGTCTCTCATCTGATGTGCTGAAAACAGCAGACAGACTTACAGAATTGTCTCAGTGAGCCTAATTGTCCAGCTAGACCCGCTCCAGTGGCTCATCCACTTCAATATAAAAGTAGGAGCTGATTTTTTTAGAAAAGCAGAAATGCCCCCCTTTTCTACCCTGCGACGGCAAGAAAAGTTTTTGCCCTACAAACATTTAATTCACATCAATGTGCTCAGGAAGGTCTCCTTGCCCAGTAGTCATGACCACATTCTGATAAGAGATTTACGGTTCTCTTTTTATGGGCTGTTTTGGGAAGCTGCACAGAGCTCAAATCTCTCTGCTCTGCTCTGCTCTGTGTGCAGTTGGTCCAGCTGTTGGGGCCAGCTCGTTATCATGTCTATTAATAGAACAGTGCAGCTGCAGCCTGGCCGCTCGTTAAGATGTTTTTAAACACAGCCCCACACAGACACATGATAAACCAGACTGACAGAGGATGTCCACGCACAAACACAGGCATCACACTCACACAGACAGACACACACAGACACTCACACACAGTCACACATGCACACATACACAAACAGACAAACACACAAACACAACACTGTTCCACACAGTATAATGTAAGCAGTTAGTTGAGTCGCCATGGTAACTTCTGAGGGCAGGCTGCCACGCAGGTGTAATCAATCAGATCATTAGGGAGAGAGGAGTTCTGTGGCGCTTAACAGTTTTACTTTCTGCACATGTACACGCAGGCAGAGAGACCGTCAGACTCACACACCCAGACACACACACAGGTTTTCAGCTCAAATTCATCAGCCTCTCAATTATTTACAGGTGGAGCCTGGGATATAGGATGCAGCTTTTAACATGTGTCAAATCTATCTATCTATCTATCTGTAGGTTCCTAATCAATGAAGCCATGAGCTTGACGCTCTCCTCCCTCGTAACATCCACTTCAAAGGCAAAAAAACTCCACACGTTCTTTCGTTCCTTTTCATAGTTTACTCCAAAAATAAAGCAAGATACAATCCAGCATGATGAAAATAAAAAAGGCCAGAGCAAAATATCTAGAAAATGCTGAGTAAATGCAGAGGTAAAGGCAGAGGTAAAGGCAGAGAGGTAAAGGCAGAGGTAAAAAAAAAACTGTGTGGCTCCACTCCATGACGACTGACCTGACTGACTGCTTCACGTGAATCACGCACACACGTATCAATCCGCATTAAAGGTTACATGCGCAATTTTTAACCTCTAAACATCCACACATTTTTAAGTGAAATGAATTAAATAGTAACTTATTAATATTAACTGTTCACCTGTAAATAATGTAAATAACCTATTTTTATCATAATTAACAACAACCTCTTTTTAGATGTAAACTTAAATTATTATCCAAATACTAATCAACTAAAAATAGCATTTAGGCTCCTATAGGCTCCTATACTATCTATCTATCTATCTATCTATCTATCTATCTATCTATCTATCTATCTATCTATCTATCTATCTATCTATCTATCTATCTATCTATCTATCTATCTATCTATCTATCTCTTCAAACCCTTTGTCTCTTTTTTCACTTTCTTTCCTTCTTTTACTCCTTCATTTGTATTTTACATAACTTATTTCTATATTTCCCTCTCCATCCATCCATCCATCCATCCATCTACTTCGTTCTATCTATCATCCCCCTCTCTCTTTTTCTTTCTTTCTTTCTTTCTTTCTTTCTTTCTTTCTTTCTTTCTTTCTTTTACCCCATTTCTTTTTACTTCTTTGTTTCTTTCTACTCCTTTTCTCTTTCTTTGTTTCTACCCCATTTCTTTCTTTCTTTCTTTCTACCGCTCTCCGTATATCTCTCTCTTTCATTTATCCACCCCAATTTCTTTCCTTCTTTCTTACTACCCCTCTGTCTCTTTCATTCATTCTCTATTCTCTTTATCTTCTATCTTTCTGTTTTTTTTCCCTTTGTCTTTCTCTATCTACCCGTCTCTCTGTGTCTTTTTCTTTCTTTCTTTCTTTCTTTCTTTCTTTCTTTCTTTCTTTCTTTCTTTCTTTCTTTCTCCCTCCATCTACCCTTCCCATTTTCTTTCTTTCCTTCTGTCCTTTTCTTTTTTCTCTCTTGTTCCAACCTTTTTCTTTCTTTCTTTCTTTCTTTCTTTCTTTCTTTCTTTCTTTCTTTCTTTCTACCGCTCTCTGTATATATCTCTCTTTCATTTATCCACCCCAATTTCTTTACTTCTTTCTTACTACCCCTCTGTCTCTTTCATTCATTCTCTATTCTCTTTATCTTCTATTATTCTGTTTTTCTTACCTTTTTCTTTCTCTATCTACCCTTCTCTCTGTGTCTTTTTCTTTCTTTCTGTCCTTTTGTTCTTTCTTTCTTTCTTTCTCCATCTACCCTTCCGATTTTCTTTCTTTCCTTCTGTCCTTTTCTTTTTTCTCTCTTCTTTCTTTCTTCCTTTCTTTCTTTCTTTCTTTCTTTCTTTCTTTCTTTCTTTCTTTCTTTCTTTCTTTCTTTCTTCAGCTCATTTAGCATTGTTTCAACAATTTCTTCAGCATTCACACCATTTCCATTCTTGGAAATGTTTTTTCTAGTTATTTTTCCACTTCCGGCCAACTTTCGGTTCGCTACTAGTCCTCTTCGAGTTGCAGGACAAATTATATATCAAAATGTGCGTCCTGATCGGGATCGGTGTGCTATTACTTTTCTCAACAGTGTACGAATTATTCGCGACGTAAGTCGCGATTTACTGCGCAAAATTTTTGCATGTAAGTCAATGGGACGGGCGGGAAAAAAAGAGCGAAAAAGACCAATCATTGGAGTTTAACAAAAGTCTACTGCTCAGGCATACTTTCACCTAGAGACTCCATTTAAACTTTAAACAGTAGACACAAGTCTTGTGTATTGTCGTATTACTCCACGTTTTGATAGGTCATATAGTTTTTGATCAATCCCTGATCAATGACCATGATCATTTTTGGAGAAATTATGAGTTTATAATGGGTGTGTATTGCATAGAATGTTCGTGTCAGAGTGCGTGACATCATCAGTTAGAGTGGGAGAGAGTGAAGAAACATTCTGTATTTTTTCTGGATAAACTGTGAGCACGGCCACAATTTACACTCTACAGACATAATTTTTTCAGAATTTGTAAGACAAACTTGTTATCTCTCATGTCATGTGCTCAAAATATCAGAGAGACTTACAGAATTGACAGAATCAGCCTCTGAGTGCGGCCACGTCTGTCCCTGCTCCTCATTGAGTCCAATACAAATATTTTCTGAGAGGAGCAGAACGGCCTGATGTTTTAAAACTGCCAGCGTCGCCAAAATATTTACTGTAGAAACACCAAATCGTACCGAAATTTTCAGTAAGTCCTTAGAGCAACGTTGATCTGTGTTTTGTTCTGATAGGAGTTACCGTTTTGTCATGCTAAGCCTAATTGTGAGGCCGGTTTAGAGGCAGAAAATGGCTCCTTTTCTCCACGTTTCTGTCTGTCTCAGCCTGCGGGGGCCCCTATCGCCGTGGTAACCTCTTTGATCCTCAGGCCAGAGCTCGTTAACTTCATAAACAATCCACCTGGCGCTCGTTTAAATGTTTATAAACACAGACACAGCTAAATCAGACTGACACAGGATGCAGCTACTAACTAACTATGTGTCAAGTCAGTCACACACACACACACACAGACTCTAGAACCAGCTTCATGTGATTACAGTTACACACACACACACACACACACACACACACACACACACACACACACACACAGGTAACCTAATGTGGTTACAGCTCCTCCATATCAGTGCTTATAGAAAGATGATCATGTCTGTCTGATCAGCTCTGTCTTGACCTTAAGATCGTGGGTTTGATTCCCATGTTGACAGAGATGGCACAACCCGCAGTAGCTCCCGTGGCCCATTCAAAATTTCCCGAGAGGAAATTTTCTAGTTTACACACTGCTGTTCCTGCCTGCCATCATTAATCATCTTGTAAAAGAAGAAGCGATGACTGTTCACTTCAATCCTGTTTTTCTCTCTTTTATTATGCTCAGTCCTCTTGCAGACTTGTTTCTGTATGTTTTCAGTAGGAAAGAAGCTGGAGACAAGTTTCTGGCCTGTGTGTGTCGTTGCAGGATGAACAGCGACAGAGATATCAGCATGAATGATCTCAACGTAGACAGTCGCTCCATGTAGAGTCAGCAGACAAACATCATGAATGATTACAACTTATACATGGTTGTTTAGTAGGCAGAGAAATAAAGAAAGAAGTAAGCAATTACAGAAAAGATTATTAAATAAATATAAAACTGCAGCACTTCCCAAAGGAGACCAACTCTCACCAAACCATAACCAGCTTGAAAAGAAGCAATATATTGAATTATCCTGCTTTGCCTGCATTTAATCTTCTAATCCTGCTCTTTAACTGGATTTTATCTGCTTGTAATCTATGCTATTATGTTTTTATTCCATTCTTTTAGTATGCATTTACTAATATCTTTTGATACATGTTTTAGTCTAAGCACATTTAATGACCCTGGCCGTGTATGATAAAATACTGTACTGTAATGTGCGTTTCCTTTTCTGAAATAAGGTTACTGATTTGATTACTTGAGGAGACATTTGATCGTTGACCATAAATATAATACATAGATGATCATTTTTGACTCAAACCTAAATAGCAATTCTTTCCTCTCCACTCTTTGGTATCCGTTTCCAAATTGTTTTCATGAATCATCTGTGACATAATGCTGCTGAATAAAGCAGAACATAGTGTGGCATAATGAAGTGTTCAAGGAAAATCCTCATTGATTGACACTGTGCAACTGCTTTGGCAATTCTGCAAGTTAAAATCCAAACTAGTTTTCATGTGTCTATTTTTAATCCACTGCTAAAAAGTTAGTCCAAATCATGTTCTGACAAATAACATCTGTATTGCGTGACACTGCATAAGGAAATTGTTGATAACCTCAGTATCTCTTCCTATTTCTCAGAAATGAAAACAGTTATTTCTCAGAACGTACATAATACATTTAAACAGATATTGTTTTGTTGTTGTTTGTTTGTTTCCATTGGACATTTTTCAAAATGTCTAAAACTTTTTTTTTCTTTCTGTAATATGAAGTGGTCTCTGTTGTCTATCTATCCAATCTGGGGGAGGACTGGTATGAATCTACTGCAGATAATCTACAGACTGTCCATGATTACCTCATAACAACTGTGTGTCAATTGAATTATCCCTATGTTGAAAGGCAGCAGTAACATGTATATGATAAATTTACAGCAATGTATCATATCTGTACAAGATCTGCAGTAAGTTTGAGAAGTAATGTTGAGACAGAGAGAGAGAGAGCAGTGATGCTGGTGAGCAGGGTGTTGGCCTGTTAGCAGCTGTGAATGCACAGTGATGTAAGTGTCATGGTTATGGGTATGACAGTCATATACTGAGTGCAAAAAGAGGATGAATGGGAAAATATAAAAAGAGCTTCGGGATGAATATTATAACTCATAGTAAAGACATAAAGAGAATGCATGGGTCATGGGGTCATAACTACGTTGGGCCAAAGTGTTGATTGATTATGTCTTGTTCTGCCTGAGAAGAGAACGTGTACTAGCCATAGACTTTAGGGTGCTAACGTAAAAAAAACAAAAAAAACAAAAACAACAACAACAACAGTAGACTTGAGGCATGGATCTTTTATAAGAATTAATAGATCCATGACTTAAAGCAGAAGTAAGTGGTCCGGTCGTTTTCGCTAATGCTGTGTTCCAGGCAGGCTTTTGAAATCGTAAATTACAGCTTCAAGTCACAACTTACGACTTTGTAGCGTTCCAGGCAACCCACTCGTGTTTTTCCGACCTGTTTTTACCTGTGAAAGTCACTATAACGGCCACTCGTAACTTCTGACCCGTGAACTCGTACCAGATCGAACTGGTACAACTTCACGGTCGGAAAAATACGAGTTTCCTTGAACGCACCATAACAGTCCTCGTCCCTACGTCGCCACATTCACGGCGTCCCTTGGCTGCACACACAGCCCAGCATGCCATTCTCTCTCCTCATTGGATAAAAACTGTAGGATACGATAAATGTTTTCTCCTCGGCTCAGAGCAGAGCAGA
Organism: Trachurus japonicus; assembly: GCF_045865225.1. NCBI lineage: Eukaryota > Metazoa > Chordata > Actinopteri > Carangiformes > Carangidae > Trachurus > Trachurus japonicus. Next base: position 13,798 of record NW_028220945.1, on the reverse strand, counting down.
GTGACTGACAGACCCGTGTTTCGGTCCAAACACTCTATGTAAGTGATTGCTGTCGGAAGATATAACTATTTAAGACTTATATTAACACAAATATATCACTTACTTCTGCTTTAAGGAAGTGACAGCCTGTGCTCTTCTTTCTCTCTAAAACAGAGACGGAGCAGAAAAGCACCAGTTTGTAACAAGTTTATGTGATAGATTGATTTTTATCAAGAAGCTAATGTTTGATTGCAACAGTCATAGCACAAATGAGGAAGTTGTGAGAGAAAATAACCTGCAGGTCATAACTCTGAAGTGTTTAGAAGGTTAAAATCATTGAAAATGGATTGCCAAGGTAAAAAACAAACAAACCAACATTTTAATAAAGTGTTAAAAAAAGATAGAGTCTGCCAAAGGAAATCAAAGGCAACGTACTTGTTGAGCCTGTTCTGAGAGATGATACAGTACTTGTGCTTAATCATGTCTGCAAAGGCCAGAAGGGTGAGCTCTTGCTGCTGTGCTTCATTCTCAGTGAAACTTTAAAGCAGTGTGTGTCCAGTATGTTTATTGAAATCTCCCCTTTCAAGGTTCAACATTTATAGTTTAGAGCTAAGAATGTCAGCACTAGGCCTATACGTCTGTCCTCATTAGCGGTAAAGCAAGACTGAAAACATATAACTTTGTTTTCTGTTTTTGTCCGTCAAAAGTTCATGAATTAATTATTACACTTTAATTGGAAAAAGGAAGTTTATATCACTTTATTAACTAAAATAATCTGCAGTATGATCACTCTGTCATTATAACCACAGCTCTCTCATTCCTACATCTTTATTTTGTCTGTTTTCTGTATTTAAACTTTTTCCCACTTACAGCCAATTAATGTCCAACCAGACATCAACAGACATCACAAATCAACACTTAACACCAATTTTTTCTGCAGGTCAAACTGTCAAACGATCTGATAAAGACAAATTAATGACAGCACAGCACTCACTTCATGCATCAGCATAGTTTTCATCCTCATTTGTATAACCATGTTTCTTTTTTTATGAGAAGAAATCACATCATCAGTAACCTCATAGGAGCCAGGTTGTTCATTTTTTGTTTTGCTTGTGGGTGGTGCACGTTTGTGCCTGTTTGTGTCTGTTTAGGCTTGTGGTTTCTGTCTGTAGTCAGGTGGGTTAATCAGCCAAGTGTGCACGCTGGGAAGCCATGCGGTTTTTGACCATGCCATGGCGTGCCGTGTAACGCTGCAGGCCAGAGTTTATTCGTGAATTATGATTATGAAAGGTGTTATTTTGTATTGTGAGTATCAGGTAAAGCAGTCTGTGTGTAAATAAATCAGCACAAAGAAAAGTAAATGTTTGGACATTTTTGCTGTGTTTGTGCACTTACACCTTTACCTGTACACTGGCAACCTTACAAGCCCTTCAGACCAGCATGCACAGATAGTGACAAAGGGCCACTATAACCTCTTTTATAACATGTTAATGTTCTCCAATATGCAGCCTACTTGACAACATGCAGATTGTATTCAGGAAACCATCAAAACGGAAAAAAACAAACACAACGCCTTCTTTCAGTGGATTTTTTTTTTCTTCTTAACCAACAATGATCCTCAGATATTAAAGAGAGAAACCACTTCTGTTCAATTCTTGAAATGCAGAAGGAGAATAAGCAGAAATGAGATGATGAAACCACTTCATTATATCGTAACTTGTTGAATTAGACAAGACCAGAGTGACAGAGAGAAGAAGACAGACAAGAGGAATATCCAGGTAGCTTTCCACAAGCTTTCAAAGGTAAAGTTTGTGTTGCATTATCTATTTATTATATCCTCATTTGCAAAAACCTCAAAGTTATTGATTACCCCAAATAATCTACATTTAGTGTCTTTTTTGCTTTCTCTTGCTTTTAATGTCATGCACTTGATTTTGTGCTAAAATGCTGGATTCATTGGAATTACAAACTAGTGTCGCTGTACGGTGTTGGGGCTATCAGTAGCCATGTTTAGCCTACATGTGCATTTCTTCTACAATCTGATTATAATCATTCTCATTGGAAATTCCAGCTTCACTGTTTGCATGAACCTGAAATAAAGTGATCCCATTAAAACATGCATGTGCATGCATCAAGCAGTTAATCAGAATAAATTAACTTGACGTGCAGTGAAGTTGTTCCGGTCAAATCGGTTGAAAACAGTAGAAAAAGAAGCTTTTCATTCCATAAACAAATGCTGGCAATTTGTTCCTTTGCTCGCCCCTCTACCCATGCTTACCTTCTCTCTCGTCTATCCTCTGATCATAATGGACCTATATTGTGTGCTGCAAATGTTACTTTTGTTTCTGGTTTTCACTTTAATTAAACTGTAGCCACAGCAGTTTCTCCTGCGATCTATGTGAGGGGGTCGGCTACAACAATTTATTTTGTGCCCCTTTCGCCACCAAAATCTATGAGCCAGTGGATGGAGGTCGGAAGCAGAGAGTAGGCTACTTTGATCAGATTAACCGTCTACATGGACCTTAATCCGAAAATCAACCGTCATAAACCACTCATCTTGATCGGAAAGAAATTTCTTTACGATTGAGCCCGTTTAAATTAAAATTTTCCAATCGACGTGTTTACATGATGCAATTTTATTTGGATCGGTATTTATTCCTATGTTATTCCGATATTTGTTTCCATGTAAACATGGCTAGTGTAAGGTGTTCAGCTCTGACATATTGAGCGTAGCGTTAGTTCTGGCAGGCCACAACGTCAAGCTCTAACTGCATAGCTGTCATCGCCGGCGCAGATCAGCTGATGGCTCAGCTGACTCTGCATGTCCGCTCCCTATTGGGAAATTGCATTCAGAGCGGGGTATTTAAACTGCTCTCGCCCGAGCCTCCTTCCTGCTTCCTCTGCTGCTGGCACTTTCGCAACCCACCTCCACCCCAGCTCCTCCTGTCATTGTATTCATGTTGGTTGCTCTGCTCTGTCTGGGTTTTCTTTGCTGCTGCGCTCCCTGCTTATGCCGTTCATGATGGCTCGTGAAGGGCAGGAAGGTGCTCTTCCTGCCTCAGGCTTTACACGCAAGCGCGTGGAAGAGCAGGGGGTCCCAGAACAGTATCATACGGCGAAATAAAACTGTGCAAGTAAATAAAGATTATTTTGACAAAAGTGGTCCTGACTGAATAACAAAAAAGCAAGGCAGCGGCTTCATCTTCTCAGGCATCTGAAGAGCTTTAATGCCAGTAAACAAAGCCTGGCCAAGGTCTACAGGTCACTCACTGAGAGTGTTGTGTGATGAAAAATTCTGGTATTTAACCCATAAAGTGTTTTTCATATGTGGTATAACCACTTAAGGGAACTGTGTTCGTGACTGAACTTTCACCGGTATAGGCTGCTTGTAACCCTGATTGCGACACTCACCAAAGGCCTGAAGTAAACCTTTAATATCACTTTTAATATAATCTCCTGGTATGGGAACCTCTCAGTTAGAGATTAGAACAAGCTGACCCGGGTAGTCAACCCGGATAAATTTATGCAAAGCTGTCGATGTGTGTTCCCGTCGGGGGCAGTCGTTTTTCGGCAAGCAGTCTCTTTTCGGCACATACACTGGCTTTGCATTTACCTCAAAAATGGTATGATATGTGGGAGTGTGTGAGCAAGATGTCTGTATTTGTTGTATTGTCATGTTATGTACAGTATGTCTACAATGTAATGTAGTGTATTGTTGATGTAGTGTGTTCTATGTATATGTTTGTTCAGGGAACCCTTTGAAAATGAGATGCTACATCTCAAGGGGCTATCCTTTAATAAATTCAAAAACAACTGTGTCTCATAATGTTCCTTTATAATTTCATAGCGTGGTGAATGTGCAGTGCAGCTCACAACTTGTCCACAACAGCGTTTTGGAGTTGTTGGATTTTGTATTTGATGAGTTTTCACTGCTACACCTGCCCCACTGATCTAAAAACAGCGTGCATCCACAATTAAAGGTAACGAACCTACTCCTAAAACGATGGGGATTATGGCAATGGGCGAATTTGCCAGAATGTTAAAATATCCCTATAAATTGTCATCAAGATCAATATCCTAACATACGGAAAATTCTAGGTTGATAGTGTGTAGTTTAGTGTAGTGAGGGATGACCTCACACTTTTACCGAATAGACCCGCGGGCCAGATTCACCTCACAGCTTTAGTATTATCGATGAAAGATGTGAGGTCTACATTAAAATACATGCTCTTCTCTCTAACAACAGATTTTATAGGAATATGGAAGATTTCCACATTAACAACACCTCAGTGGACAAAAGCTACAATAACAGCAACATCGAGTCAGACTACGAAAGAAAAATCAACGACCTCATCAGAATCATGATGAAAGTTTCACTCTTCAGGAATGTGATGATGAGCATCATCATCAGTATCAGCCTGCCACTGACTCTAGTGGCCATCCGCCAACTTTACTCTCTGGTGAGGACTCAGTACATGACTGAGGAAGAGTTTGATGACAAATACATATGAGTGCAGTTTTCGGCAGAACAAGATCAAATCATCAGCTCATAACGTGTTTCCAACCACTGTGTTTACTCTTCTCAATGTTTTCCTGCAGGTCAGAAAGGATCACGTGGCTCCGATCTACATCATCAACATTCTCATTTCTGATATCATTCAGCTCTGCACCATGATCGTTGATATGGCAACACCGAAGACTTTCATCTTCACAAAAACCTTAATTTCAGTTTACAGTTATTGTGTGATGACCAGCGTTGGATTCATGGTGTCTGTCGCTCTGGAAAGGTAGCTATCAGTTTACAAAGTGTGTGTAGCTTTTCTCTGTCTGATCATTTTATTTCATCATAATTCAGAATCAAACTCCACAAAGACGATCTGTGTGTCTGTGTATTACAGGTATTTGGTTATCGCCTGGCCACTGTGGTACCGCTTCAGAAGAAACATCAAGACCTCTGTCTTGGTCTGTGTGGTGGTCTGGATCTTTCCTCTTCTCTTTTTCTTCAGTTTTGGAGTTTTTCCGAAGGCCTTGCAAATCATATTTGGTGTCTTCTTCTTCCTTCCCCTCCCTCTGTTCATATTCTTCCTGTTCGGGAGCATTAAAGCTCTGTCTGCAGCCATCAGTGTCCCTCCTGAAGAAAAACGACGAATTGTGGCCATTTTGGTTTTGGTGCTGCTTATTTACACACTGCTATTCCTCCCTGCCATCATTTATCAGTTCACAGAAGACGCGAGGACTAATGATACCTTCAGGATTGTTTCTGTCATGTTTGTAAGGCTCAGTCCTCTTGCAGACTTGTTTCTGTATGTTTTCAGTAGGAAAGGAGCTGGAGACAAGTTTTTGGCCTGTGTGTGTCGTTGCAGGATGAACAGTGACGGAGATGTCAGCATGACTGATGTCAAAGACAGTCGCTCCATGTAGAGTCAGCAGACAAACATCATGAACGATCACAACTTATACATGTGGGTCTATTTCTTAATTTTGTGGCTTGACTGTGTGTTGTTTTATTTGTAGTGAATAGCTTTTCGCATTTAATCTATCTCTTTACAGTAATAAACCTGTAAAGAGAGGGTCTAATAGTGACAGAGATGTCAACTTATAGACAGTTGCTCCATGTAAAGAGAAAAAGAAGGATAAAAAGAAGATGGAGGAAGAAGAGACAAATCAGATACTGTCCTCCAACAGGATTCACCACGTTACAGTACGTCTAACTATTAATTCACATAACACAAAGCTTTGTTTTCTCTTTGTCTATTAAAGGTTTATGTATATCATTATTACATTTACAAAAACAGTGTTTAGTATGGCATTATTCATTCAATGTTCTAAACCCATGCAACAAAAGATAAGCTATTTCTTAATAGTGTGACTCGTGGACAAGTTGTGACCTGCACATTCACCAGGCTATGAAATAATAACGGAACGTTACGAGACGGAGTCGTTTTCAAGGTAAATTTATGCAAAGCAGCCGATGCATGTTCCCGTCGGAAGCAGTTTTTTGGCAAGCAGTCTCTTTTCGGCACGAGAGTGACTTTGCATTTACCTCAAACACAACTCCGTCTCGTAACATTCCATTATTATCTCATAGCGTGGTGAATGTGCAGGTCACAACTTGTCCACAAGAGTGTTTTGGAGTTGTTGGATTGTGTATGAGTTTTCAGGGAAAGCAGCAAATACCATAGGCGTCCGTAGCGTTAGCTGAGCAGCTCGCGACTCTGCCCTGCCGATCAAAATAGCTTGAACCAACAATTAAAGGTAACAAACGTAGCCCTAAGACTATAGCGATTACAGCAAATTTGCCAAAATGTTGAAATATCCCTTTAAGGGCAGAGGGGCGCAGAACGCAGATCAGAGATGTAACAAAGTCGATCAGCGACCTCTGGCCTAGGGTGTCCTGGTGCCACGTGCACTGATGGACACCCTATCCCTGAACATGGTGTTCATTATGGACAAGCTGAGACTAGCACTCAAGTTGAACAGAAAAACACCGCTCAGGTTTAGATTGGGGAGGCCGTACCTTGCTTTTGTATGAAGTAGTAGTTTAAGGAGGTGGAAAAATGAAAAAGAGTGAAGGATGGAAACAAGTGGAAGCTGCATAAAAGTTTAGATGCGATAGATAGAACTTAAGTTCAATCCAGTGACATGTGTTCAACCTGTTGCATGTGTGTTTGTGTGTAAAGCTGCATTACCAACACACATTTATCTGACTCTCTGATGACTTCAGATCCAGACGTCAGACAGCGGTTTGGATTGAAAATAAATGTCCTGTGTGTTCACCAGCACACACTGAGCTGTAGTGAGAACTCTTTATCTTCTGTATACGACCATCATCATAATGGAGTATATTCCACACCACATAATCATTCTGCAAATCATTTACAGTGTTACAGTAAGAATTTAATGTTCTAAAAAAATATGAGCAACATTATGAAGATAGAAATGTAGGCAGTGTATACAAATTACCAAAACTGGCATCTTTAGCATCAATAATAATGTAATGTTACATGAATCTGAGCTCTGACCTGTCTCTACTTCTGCAACTATCTATTTAACTGTACAAATGTCAAAAAGATGACTGGAGGAGGAAACTCTGAAGAAAATACCAAACACTGGTTATAATCTGTATTTTTGGACTGATCAACAAAAATTGGACGAAAAAACTAAATTAATGTCTCAAACACTTGATTTTATCCTCCTCCTCTAACTTCACCAACAACTGGGAGACATGGTCCTTCAACACCATGAACACACAGTCGTTTATAGTGACTTAAGTTAACATCACTGTGTCAACTCTGTTTCTTCAAGGTTTTGTTTCAAAAAATGATAATTACATACCAGAAGCTAACATTTTCACTACACAAAATTTTAAAGCATTTCATTAATTTTTAAAGTTATATTTAGAGAAAATGCAAACCGTCTTGGCAACTTTTCAATTAAACGTGTTTTACTCCTGAAAAAAGAGTCTTTATTTTACAAAACTTGAATTAGTAAAGACAAGTTATCTTATAAGACATGGTTTTAAAATGTATTACATTTGAGTAATATTAATATTTACCCTAATTTGTTTGCAACAGAGTTGACGGTGAGTACGCTGATTTTAAGATTAAATATTTAAAATCTTGCAGGTGTAAGCTTGGAAAATGCTGGAAATGTTACATTTAAAGTATTCTCTATGAGAATGAAAACATTTTAATGGAAAAAAATGATTCTTATTTTTTGTTGTCTGTCTAAACTTCAAATGTACCTGCAATTCTGAAATGGGCCATAAGCCTACACACACACACACACACACACAGTTCTGCTGCCACACTCACTGAGGCACTGAATATAGATGAATCCGCTGCTTAAAATAGTCCCAAGAGAGCCCTTACAGAAAAACCACATGTGAAGTTCATGTGGTTTTTCTGTAAGGAAGCAGCTGCTTGAGGACATTACTGAACCGTTTTAGTTCAAAATGAAACTATATATTCATAGGATGTGATTCAGCAGTGTGTAAGTGCATCTAACACGGGATTTATCAGCAAGAAATAAGACATAGAAAACCTTTGTCTGGCCTTTTTAATGCCAAACTGTTAGTCAAGACTGGGAAAAGTTTGTTTGGATTGAACAGACTAAACTTTGAGAAGCATTTTAACTCTCATCATGATGACAAATTAAAATGTGTGAGCGCTGTGATCAACAAACACATTTTCACATTTACACACACATTAAAACCCATCTCTATTCCCTCTTTTTTTGTCTTGTTGATTTAACAAGGTGATTGTGTGCTGAGTTTACAGATTGTTTTGCTGCCCCCATGTGGCTAAAAGATCTTTTTACACCTTTAAACCTTCAGTATTTTTATTGTGTGGTGACTATGAGCATCACCTCATGTTACAGATGGCACTGATAAGAGCAGGTAACAGTGTAAACATGTTTGTAGTCTATCCAGGACCAGAGATGAAGAAGAGTCAGGATAATATTGTAGTTCTGAGGTGAAAAAGGCAAAACTGGCACAATAAAAGAAGCTGTTATCACCACATTAACAGAGCAGTCACTTCTCAGTTGTGTGGCTTTTCATGTGAAGTCTCACATAAGTCTTTCTGTGGAAGCCTTTCCCACAGATCCCACAGCGGTGCGGTTTCTCCCCGGTGTGTGTGCTGCTGTGCTGCTTCAGGGTCGAGTGGTCGCTGAAACACCGGCCGCACACGTTGCACAGGTACGGCTTCTCGCCCGTGTGCGTCCGGATGTGTCGCATCATGTTGTGTCTGCAGTTGAAGGACTTCCCACACTCGCTGCAGAGGAACGGCTTCTCCCCCGTGTGGATCCTCATGTGCATCTCCAGGCTTCCCTGACTGTCGAAACACTTGCCGCACACTTCGCACACTTTACCGTTTTTGTGAGTTTTCAGGTGAAGTTTTAAGTTTTCCTGTGAATCAAAGTGCGTACCACAGACGCCGCAGAGGTCTGTGGCGTGGCTTTTGGCGTGATTCACCAGGGAAACCATGGAGTGGAACATTTTCCCGCACACTTCACATATGGTCCGGCTCTGCTGCTTCTTCGGTGACGAGGTCTTCTTGATCTTCCTCTCGCTGTCGTTGCCGCTTTCGTTCTCGTTTGCGGACGTGCTGTTTGGGTTGAGGTTCTTCTTGTGCAAATGGACCTGCAGGTGTCGTTTCAGCGTGGAGTAGTCGTTGAAGCATTTGCCGCAGACCGAGCAGGGATATGGCTTTTCCCCGGTGTGTATCCTGATGTGTCTCTTCATGTTGTGGCGACAGTTGAAGGACTTCCCGCACTCGTTGCAGTTGAACGGTTTCTCCCCCGTGTGGACCCTCATGTGCGTCTCCAACGAGCTGGACGCCCCAAAACATTTCCCGCAAACGCTGCAGATTTCAGCTTTCACGTGTGTTTTCACGTGAACTGTAAAACTCTCCTCTGTCTCGAACTGTTCCCCACAGACACCGCACACGTCCTTGGGGTGAATGTCCATGTGATTCACCAGAGAGACGGTGGCGTGGAAGGCTTTCCCACAGACTTTGCAGCAGATTCGTGATTTGTTTTTCTTTGTCGGGTGCAGTTTCGGAGCCATCGGCAGACGAGGCTCCCTCTGTTTCTTCCATTTGTCCTTGACGTCGCTGTCGTCGCTCTGAGACCCGTCACTGCCCCTCCACTCCTCGTCACTCTCGTCAGTCACAGAACAGCTGGAGGACGCCTCGTCATCGTCCTCCACCTTCGTCTGGTCCAGCTCAGCTGAGGTGCTCGGTAGCGGATCCCCTCCCTCGGCTTTAGGGCTGTGACGGCTGGACTCAAGCTGGTCGACCTCGTTCTTCACGTATGGAGGTGTGAAGATGATGCTGATGGTGTTGTCTTCTTCCAGCTCCTCAAGCTGCGTCTTCTCGTGGGAACTGGGAGGCTCCTCCAGGCTTTCCTCAGTCTGTGGAGGCTCCTGTTCCAGAGCGGAGGTCCAGTCCGGTTCACACTGCCCCTCCTCCTCCTCCTCCTCCTCCTCCTCCTCCTCCTCCTCCTCCTCCTCCTCCTCCTGCTGCTGCTGATCAGAGGGGAACCCCTCGTCCCAGACAGAGAGAGCCAGCTGTGGTTGGTCTGCAGGAAAAAACAGAGGAGATAACTTCAATTACTGCTGTTAGAAATAAAGAATAAACAGAAAAATCAATCAAAACACAACAGAATGTATTTTAGAGCCATGATTTACAAAATGAGAACAATAATTGTGGATCTCTTCAAACTTCCAACAAACAATAATTTTACATTTCTAGCCTATCATAATATTTTTTTTCTAACTCTTATTTTTCACATTAGTCTGTTGGGACAACTTTGTGAAGATGCTTGTATATGTGGAAAAACTGGTCAGTTAAGAGTTCTCAGCGCCTGATGAAAGAATTAGTGATCACATCATCCCTACAACCTGATAAGCATGATCAAAATATCTGTAAAAGACCTTGAACTGAAACCGATTTATGTCACATTTCAATCACATCTCAGTTAATAAATTAACACAAGTACGACTTAAGTCACATCAGATCATGAGTTAAACCTCAAAATATTTACTGTCTTGTATAAACCAAAGGTAAAGGTTGACCGTGTCAGTTTGAGTTGTTAATAGCTATTTTTTTTTGCTCCACATAACACATATAGGCCATCAATAGACAGTTCAGTAGTTGCCTATAGTCGCTGGTGATTAAAATCAGTTACCGCTGATAATCACCAGATACAATGAGGTTTTTCTACTGTAAATCTGGAGCACTTGGGTAAATCTCCCTTTTGCCGAATACGAAATTATTCATTTGCAATCAACAATAAAAGTTAAACCAGAGCCTATCACGGATACAGATTCGCCGATAATCAAGCAAAAAAAAGAAAAAAAGAATTAGTAGTAGACATTTCCATGGAGTTTGGCTTGCATTAAGCAGGTATGACGTCCTACCCCGGAAGGGCCTGGTTAATGTGAGGCATTATAACCAGCTTTAACATTAATCACATTAATAACAGGCTATCTCAATGATGCAGTCGTGTTTATGGAGACCGAGGGCTCAGCTACAGGAAGTTAAGTCACTGCATATTTCGGACACCACTTCATTTTCAGCAGCAGAGTGGGCGTTAACGGGACTCATAATGATCGCGGTTCAGGACATAGTCAGAGCCTGATGTCTGATGACCACACATGGTGAAAGACGGAAAAAGCAAGCAAGCAAAAAAAAAAAAAAAAAAAAAGCGAGAATGGGAGTGCATTCTCGCGATGCACAAACCTGGGAGTTTGTTGATCTTTATTTCAGGTTTGAAAACTGTCTGCAGCATCCTGTGCTGTCGGTGGATCTCCCGTTTGGAGAGCAGGATCTCCTCCTCGTACCCCGCGATGGTCTTTTGAACCGCCTCGAAGATCTCCTCTGCGGCCGCGGACAGCCGCTCGCTGACCAGGACCCTGAGCAGCTGGATGCTGGACATGATGCGGACGGACACTCGGCTGCTTCAATGGGCCGAAGCCGGCGGGTTTCTTATCACTTTGAACGCTGTTTATTGTTGTGGAGGCGGCGGAACCACATGCAACGTTTCACCACTGTCAAGTTAGCACCTGTAACGCAGCTGGTAAGAAATGTTTCCTGTCACCGTGTTATTCTTTTCAAAATAAAAGCGACATTTCTCTGATTTTCACGTTCTACAGAGGAGATAGGCTTGATGCCCTGAACTACAACTCTGACTTCAACTTGTGCAGCTTCTTTTAGTCTTGAATCAAAATGTCTGAGGTCAAATGAAGCCTATGCATAATTTTACATGGTTATTTACAAATCTTGTATCTCTTATGTATTTGGGTAGTTGACATGACGCATGATTTTTCCGTAATCAAGTAAAAATATCCATTAAAATGTATTCTTCCTCCACATAACTCATGTCAATAATGCAAAATAGGATGTTTAATGTAACTGTTTTCCTTTTTGATTAAGGATATGTTTTATTCTGTCTTTATTTTACGATAACCATGGAAAAAGTCCTGCGGTGTGTGTGACCGTAATAAATTAGATATGAAAAATTAACATGTATAAAATAAATACAATCATCGAAATAATTGTTCATAAACACCTTTTGGCATTCATTTATACATATTTACTTGACTAATAGAAAGGTTTAAAATGCACAAGACTCCTATATTAAATATCACAGTAAGTTCATTTTTGTAATGAAAATGCTGTCCTGCGGTGTGACATGAAAGATCAGGGTTTTTAAACAGGCATTTTTTATAGACAACTATAGGTGTTCTTTTGTCAAGAGGAACCAGGAAGTGCCTCAGATATTGCACTGTCATTTGAGGATTAAAAGGTGAGTGTTAATCTCTCATTAATTTAACAAATTTCATACTTTGTGTCAAATGATCAACGTGTTCACTTTTGTTAGTCCTGCGGTGTGACAGCTCTACTTTGAGAAAATTAAGACATTTATTTTCAAAAATCACCTAATAAGGTTAGAAACACTATATTTATTCAGCTAGCAAGATGCTAACACTCAGCAATGTATAGTAACGATTCAAAATGGCCACAATTGTGTAAATGTCCTGTGGTGTGACAGTATTGTCCCACGGTGTGACACACCTTAGTCAACTGTGTTATGAGTTAAAAGCCTGTTGTTTTTAAAATGTAGGCTGTTTTGTAACATTTTATCATTATATTGTAGCTATTTTGTAAAGGTACCATGTACAATATTTAGCATAAATTTTGCCATTTAATGCATTGAATTAGCTTGGAGCTCATTTTTTATCTGCGGTCCCTTTGATCCCCTGTTTTATCATTGTTTGTTGTGTATGAAAAGTAATTGGTCACTGAGAATTGTTTTGAACTGTTTTTTGTTGTTTTAGGAATGAGCAGAGAAGGACAGGAGGTACTGTTACAGGCTGAACCAGGATGAGGTCAGGCGTGTGGAGATACTTAGGGAAAGAAGGAGAAAGTAAATGTGTCCAAGCTGTTCAAATTATAAGTTGTTTTGAAAATGTGCTTAAAATGTTGTTAAAATTCTTAGTCTTGACTATCCTAGACTTTATGAGTTAAAATAATTGTCATTAATTACAGTGTGTCTTGTTTAGTTACAAATCTGATGTGATGTCTCCAAAATGTCAACATGTCTTGTTCACAAATAACCTAAGTTTTGTGTTAAAATTCATATAGTTAGAGCCAAGAGTGAAACTATATTTTTGTATTTTGTCAGATGATTTACATAAATGAATGTAATTGTTCTAGTAGCACCTAATAAATTTCTACTAATAATCGTATAGTGTCTCATCTTGTCCTGTGGTGTGACATCATGTCATGCGGTGTGACACCACTTAAAATAAAATTAAAAGGCTTTTATGAAGATTTAGTTAATCCAATCCTCATGTGTTTGTTTTTAAACAATGCATAATTTAACTGTAAGAAAAAACAGCATTTTCATCATAATATTAACATTTTGTAAGAAAGTTTCACTAGTGTGAGCAATACAAGAGGCTACAATTAAAGAATGGAACTGAAAAATAGCTAGAATAAGTTACCTGTGTAGATTATCAATGATAGTTTGCAGAAAGGGATCCTTAAACGTTCAATTAAAGTAATCTATATTTGAAAATATTATTATTATTTTGTAAATTTTACTGTAATGTGATGTCACACCGCAGGACAATTTATGTCCGGGCATGTGAAAAAAGCTTATGAAAAAGTGGAAAAAATAAAAAATATCTGCTGAACACTAACAGTTCAAGAAAATTCATACTTTGAACATTAGAATTTCATTTAATGTCATTAATAATTTGTACTTTTTAAAAAAAATTACTGTTTCACCTTCGTTTGTCAACTACCCATTT